>NC_079494.1:100336867-100639213 GCF_030052815.1 Hevea brasiliensis
AAACAAAGCATTGGGTTAGTTAGTTGGGGGTGTGACAACGAGGCTTCATGGCTTGCAAGGAATGGATGAAAAGTCATAAGTTTCAAGGAATTGAAGATGGGAAATGCAAGACCAATGGTTGTTAGCCCCATAATTATTTATAGAAAAGCAAAGGAATGCAGCGGAAGAGCCAAGCCATTTGCATACAGAGAAAGAAAATGCTGTAAAATATTAACACAATCACCACTGAGTTTCAGACCAGGTGGGGGACTGGTTTTAGCTTTTAAGTTACCCAATTCCTATTTATTTATTTATAGAAAAGCAAAGGAATGCAGCAGAAGAGCCAAGCCATTTGCATACAGAAAGAAAGAAAATGCTGTAAAATATTAACACAATCACCACTGAGTTTCAGACCAGGTGGGGGACTGGTTTTAGCTTTTAAGTTACCCAATTCCTATTTATTCTTCCATTGGCTTCCACCTAGCTCCCCTAATTCCTCAACTTGAACAGTAAAATTCATTTTTGCTCTTGAATCCTTTTGATAGCTGAAGAAATCTCTGGAACTAATAGATCTCTCTTTTAATTAATCAGACTTGCTATGCTGTCAATTGCAAGAAAAAATGAGGAAGATGACAATGCCAATTATGCAGAAGACAACGACGAAGAGGACAAAGACGGCGACATGGAGAAAGGAGTGGTCAGACGAGAGACAGAGCAAGGGAGAGGAGAGAAGGGGATCATGGGAAAGAAGATTGATTTTTATTTGAGGGTATTTAAATCATTTAAATTGTCCTCTTTTTTACGATGACATGTCATTATTACAACTGTAAAACTGGTTATAATAGGTAAGAGGGGGTTTATTATTTACTAAATTAAAGTTGAGGGTTTTATATTACAAATTGAAATTGTGGGACAGTGCTGTTACAACATTATAAGTTCAGGGACCACAACTGAAATTTAATCCATTAAAAAAAAAAGCAGAGACTAACCTGTGGCTTTTGATATACCTAAGGACTAACTTGTAATTTATCGAAAACAATATTATTTCAATAGACTCGCACTGTCACATCAGTAAAATTAACAGCATTTGAGCATTTGTCCTTAAAATACTAACGAAGTAAAGTTTAAGGTACCATTTTGTCAAAAATTGCACAATGGACCACTAAGTATCAAAGCGTGAAACTCATGGTATTTTTTTGTACTTTTCCCTTAAAATAACTTATCCGTTATCCACTAATAACCACCTAACCTATTGCACCATGTGGGAAAGAAGTAATAACAATATATCCCACAACAAAAATATAATTTTATGTTTGCAACTTAGAGAAAAAGATATGCTATATATAATATAATAACCAAATAAATAGGGAGAAAAAAAAAAAGAAGGGAAAACTAAATAACAGCTTCACCTTATCTGGCTTGCCCATCCATTTAACTTCACCCCCAAGCTTCTCATATTTTGCAGCCAATGTACCTAACAAGATCAATGCAACTCATATCACAGGAAAGTTAACCACCAGAAATCTGGAATTGCAACAACAAATTGGTTCAGGTCTGAGTTCTTGTTTCAGTAAAGTGTAAATCAACAACAACATGAAAGCCAACAAGCAAAAGAAACACAAACTCGAATTTGTGTTTCCTTTAAGATAAGGATAACTGCTTAGAAAGCATAAAAGTTTTGCATGCACGTTCAACCACATGGATACAGGCTCAAGTCGCAAAAGCAACAACATACAAAAATGCTGACGAGCAAAACTATTGCAATAGAAGCATATGTGTCATAAAATTACAGAAGTAACAAAGTTTTTTTATATATATAAAAGAGGAAACTCCATTGCGATTGATGATAAAAATGTGTACAAGAAAGAGGATAACACATCCTCCAATCATCAAAGTAAAATTAGAGAAAACATGCTTGCTTATCCAGCTGAATATCAGCTAAAGCAACTCTACTAAAGACCTACCCCCTAAAACGCACAAAAAGAAGCCAAAACAATCCTATTGCAAAACCAACTACGAATACAAGGAATAATCCTCAAACATTCTTACATCCCCTCCACCCCACCCTCCCCCAACCCAATCCATAGACACCTAACTGAAGAAATATACCCTCCAGAGGGTGTTCACCATTTTGCCCTCCCAAAACTAGTTGCAAGAAGCACTCTTAATTATACATATTTATCTTAATACTCCCTCAAGTTAGACGATAGATTTGAAAAGCAACTTTTTTACTCCAGTAAAAGCATTTTCCAATTGATAATAACTTTATATGGTGCAACATAATTTGCTTTGTTGCAGCCATATGTTGCAAAAAGTGACAAGGAACTTCAATTTGCTTGATTTGCTCACAGAACTACATATAATTGCAACTATTTATGGGCATTTTACCGCAAAAACTCATCTCTTCTAATATCCCATATCATTAAAGATGCAAGCAGGTCTAATTGAGTGAGGTCCAGGCACTTTTGGAACTGTACCAAACATGTTAGGTTCTTGAAAACTACATTAAAATCGAAGCGGTTCTATATATATTGAAACTGCGCCACAACAAACCAAATTATTTTTTATTGTGTCTGATTCCATTTTTGGCATTCCTGCTTTCCTCATATTCCCTAACCTGAAAGATTCTTCACGTTGCTCCCCCAAAAAAAAATGCCAAATGAAGTATTACGAACAATAGGTTCCTAAAACAGTGTCATTAGTAGGTAGTATCAATTCATTAGTAGGCTGTTAGTTGTCAGTTTCTTAGGTCAGCATTCTGTTGCTAGTATCTATGAGAATATTAGCTGCACAAAACAGTCCGTGAGATGTAATTTCATATCAGTATTGCAATTTGAAGAATTCCAGAAAGTTCTCACAATCTCTCATATTTTCTCTCTCCTTATTTTCCCGCATTTTCCTTTTGTTGTATTTGATTCTCATCCTCCACAAACAACTTAGGCCTGAAATTCCAGTACCTAACATGAAGTTGTCAAAAACATTGCAGAGTTAAATTAAACTAAAATGAAAGCCAAAACCTTGATATTAAAATACTTTCCCAATCCTTTGACATTCTTGTCGACAACAGATGAGAGAGAAATAAATGGAGACTCTTAAAGGAACAAAGATAAGATTGTTGCAAAATGCTTTGAATCATTAATCAAGATTACTCTAATTTTCTTGAGTGGGGAGAAAGGAGGTGGAGAGAGGCGAAGTAGATCTACCATGTTGTGAGAGAGAGATGATAATTAAGTAGAACTATTTTGCTTTATTACTTGGTGATTGGAGTTTGAAGTTGCCTATTGATTTTCAACAGCAGCATATCCACCTTATAGGAAGTAGGGTCCAAGACCCCACTTTCCCTAAAAAATATTAAGAAAATAATATAGTTCAAAACCGCTTTGATTTTCAATGAGAGCCCATTGTTCAGTTATTTCATTTATAAAACACATATGCCCCTACACACATACAAAGATGTACTAATAAAGAAAGAAAATTTTAAAAGGTTTGATGTTTTTGAAAACTTTTGTCTCCATATATAATTATTGGTTAAACTGTTAAAGAGTGATTTACAAAGCATAATCTTGGAAATTTGTCTCCATAAAGAAATATGTATTTGATAGTTTTAGTAATTATGCGATTATGTGTTATCTTCAGGAAATGAACATTTTTTAGGGCCAATTATTCACATTTTTCTTTTTTTTTTAAAATCATATAAAGTATCATATATTAATATTTATTTATTAGTTTTTTTGGGAGGAAAGGCAGAACGAACTGCACCACTTTAAACTATTATATTATCTGTTTTTAATATTATTATGACTTTAATATATATTATATGGACCCCACTTTGAAAATTTTCTGGATCCGCCATTGATTTTCAAAATGAGTTTTCACAACTGACGCACAAGCATTTTAGCCTTGTATGGTTAAGTTCCAGGACTTCCAAAAGTTGTAAACTATCTGCCACCCCATATCATAAGAAACAACATCCAGATGTTATTGCCTTGCAGTTTGCATAAACCAACTAATATTCCCAACAGCAAGTAATATCTTAGTTACAGTCAAATAAATAAACTTTTCCACAAGGCTTCTACAGCTCTCAAGATCCACAAATACTAATTTTTCATCTCTCTTGATAATCGGATCCATTAGGGCATCAATTGATTGGCACCCAACATAACTATCTCAACAATAAGATCACTAACATATTCTCTTTATCAGATAAGTGTTTGAATTTGCTACTCAATGCCAAAAAAATTCAATATCAATGTTGGAAATCCCGCATTAAAAAGATATGAAGTAAAAGGGTAATATATAAATGGTTGAGTTGCAATATTAAATTGACTAGTCATTTTGATGCATAAAGCAACCTAATCATTTATACAAGCCCAAATTAAAAATGAATTAAATTATAATTTGACTGACACTCTCTCCTAATTTAACATGGTATCAGAGCTCAGACTGGATTGTGAGTTTCAGGCGCCCATAAAGTTGTTTAATTGAGTCCATATTGGGTTAAACTGTTAACTAATTGTCAAGTGATAACTTTGTGATTACACTTGAGAGGAGAGTGTTGGGAATCCCGCGTTGAAAAGATATGAAGTAAAAGGATAATATATAAGTGATTGAGTTACAATATTAAATTGACTAGTCATTTTGATGTATAAAGCAACCTAATCATTTATATAAGCCCAAATTAAAAATGAATTAAATTGTAATTTGACTGACACTCTCTCCGAATTTAACAATCAATAAGGTCAATAACATACTCCCATTATGAAAAAGAATATCACACTTTTACTTTGCCACTAAAAATACTATAAGTTTCCTAAGTCCCACTCCCTAATTTGAAAATGCTAGCTCATTTGTCTTCATATCACTAAACCATCAACATCATTGCGACGAAGCACATTGTGAATACTACGGAAGGTCAGATGTCCACAACCTTTGCATCTCAAGTAGACTATTTCCATAGTTTGAACCCATGATCTCCAGCTTACAAAAAATTGGGAGGAAAGAGTAGACAAATGTCTATAGACATGAACTAGAAAGCAAGACTAACTTTTGGCATGCTAAAAGAAATGGCCATATCTGCTGCCACTCTGTTACTAATTGCATATAAAAATTGTTTGTTTCAGATTGTTTGCACTGAAGACCATTTCACGGTCCATGACAGGTAGCCTTAACCTTCAATATGAGCTGCATTATTGATGGTTTAACCAAAGGCCATTTCAGTCCCTTTCCTCCAAATACAAACACACACACTCAATTTCCCATGCATTCTTATGCGGGCATACATGATACATGAACTTACAACATCAGACTGCGTTAGTTTCTAATCCTAAAACAGAACTAATATTCCGATTAATGTTCAAACTAATTTATGTTTAAAATATAGATTTTTTACTCGAAAATAAGGTGACAAAATCTTTACCAGGCATAACTCGCAAGGCTCTAGCTTCAACAGTCACAAAGTCTGGATTGGCTACTACCATAGGAATTCTTTTAGCAGCACAACGCTCCAATATTTTCTCAAGCTCTTCAAGAGTCATAGGACAAACAGCACCAGAAGGGTGCCCCAAGGCTTCAGTACCATGGGCCAAAACAAACTCAGCTTCTTCAACATTTTCCACAATTTGTAAATCAAGGCCCTAGTAGAAAAGGAAATAATAAGCAAGATTATTATTTATAAATTTCATTACTCCCTTAAAATAGTTTTTCACGTCTTCAAACATAATTTTTCAGTCCTAATAGGGTCAATGAAATTTTCAACAGGTTGTACTGAAATTTTCTATACTGAACACTCATACATTCCAAAATTCTGTTAAGACTTTAGGTAAAACCAAACCACAGTTTTGGCATGATTTGAATACAAAATAGCAGAATACAGGTTGCAGTATGATCTTATGATTGATGCTTCTTAGTTTCATGAATCATTTGATTAACTTTATTTGCTTATTTAACAATCTGAGCATCACAAAGCTTTCCCAACAGGGAATCCCACTGGATGTATATACCCCCAAGGATAAATAGTTGCAAGCCTCGCATCAATGCATAAACATACACTGTGAATCATAAATTCTCAGCATACAGTGATTTGCATGAACAAGTTTGTTAAAAGTAACATTCCACCAATTTTTACATTCTCATGATAGGTTTTCTATGTTTACGAAATATGAAAAGAGCAAGGAAGAAGGAAGAGATATAAAGAGAAAGAAGTGAGACCATATAGCCAAGTACATCCAAAAAGTATAACTAGAGGAAGAAAAAGCAAAACGAGAAAATAGTCAGAAAAGAACTAGCATAAAGGGTGTACCTTAAGTGATATAGCACCCCGGTCACTCCAGGTCATGTGAATGCAAGATTTTCCTAATGCTGCAAACCAGTCATCATCTCTCCTATTTATAATGAAATCCAGAAAACAAATTTGAGAGATAAATTATAACTATGGAAGTACATAAATAATTTAAGAAAAGGAATAAGAAACATTGTGAATTCCAACAAAATAAAGTCAAAGGAAGAAGAAAATGTTCTTGTAATAAATGACTGCTACCTTCTATTAATGGCACGAAAAAACACAGCCTTTTATATCTACCCTAGTGGCAGGACCCACACAATTAGTAATGGAAAAATGCTGCAATAACTTGAAAATGTTTTTATTGCACTACGTGAGTACAATCAAAAGAAAAATTAAACAAATTCGGTCACGAGAAGCAAGCCATGGCTTCAAATAAATTGCAAGTGGGATGACTAAAATTCCAAATGACATTCTGCTATCCACAAATAAGAAAAAGACAAACACTTGGTGGAGAAAATGGGAAAAGGCAAGTTATTGCAGGAGTTTATGAAAAGCACAGTCCATAACAGAGCTGAATGCAAGAAAATTGGACAAACCAATCCCAACCACTTTTTTCAGGTTGGATTTGGCTTCAATTATGTCAAAGCAATCAAAACACTGCATCCAAATTAAGGACAAAGAATCACAAAATAGAAATTTAAACACTCAAACCTAACAATTAGAGCGGTCATGAAGCATAATAATAATAATAATAATAATAAATAAATAAATAAATAAATAAGCACACTGATTATCTAATGATTAACCTGATTCACCCATTACTACAAAACTTCAATGTACTGTAGAGATTTAGAAAAGCCTAAGTATACACATCATTAAACCAAAGCAATGAAGCATATACTGCAAGTCTGCAACTAACTTTTTTTTCCTGCAAAAGAATGCAATATGTCATTCAACCCCAGTAGAATTAAATAAGCACATTCTAACTAGAGTTGTTTCATCTAATAGAAGAACCCATAAAAGGTTATCCATTATAGATGCTCATATGATAAGTGATTGATATGGATAACAATGGATGCTAACCTCTGCAAGTATTGATGTGTTAACTCCCCACTGGTGATGGCTCCCACAAAAAGAGAGGGATCAAATCCAAGACTCTTCATTTTTTCCATTGTGGTCGATGCACGTCGTGAAGAATTGCTTATAATCACCATTCTGGCACCAGTACTTGCAAGCTTTTTTACTGTCACCCAAACAGAGAATAGAAAGCAGTTCCTCTATCACTCACTGGAAAGGAAAAGGGTAACAAAATAAGCTCAGAAAAAACCTTTCCCAAACATCAAAAGCTAACTGATAAAAATATACACGTTGAAATTGCACCCGGATAAGGCTGCTTCCCATCATGAAGCACTCCAAATTGATCCAACAACCATGCCTGAAATCCAAAACCCAAATTTCCAAAAAAATTTCAACCACAATTAATGATAACCCAATATCGAATAACCTTAGAAAACTAGCAGTATGATCAATATAGCATGAACTAATCATCAAATAAGAGTCATTTTCAGCGGAATAATTTCCGAAAACTAAAATGAAAAAGAGCAGAGTTTGAAAGCGCTTGTATAGACCTTGAAACGATGAGTCTCGGCGAGATGTTGAAGGCCATTCAAGGTCTGCAAGAGCTGTGCCTCGCTGGATTTGATGGAGCTCTGAGGCATCATTTTCGCTTCCCTTTTGTTTGTCTTTAGAAATCAAAAACCTGTTCTTTTTCAAAGTGTCCGTAAATCTAAATATTATTGAAAATCGGAAGAATTTTAATATTTAACGTGCAAAAATTAAAAATTTTATATTATATTTTTAAGTTTATAATAATTCCATAATAACTTTAAAATTCTAAAAAATTTCCAGAAGATTCAATTTATTGTGTTATTTATAAAGTAATTTGATTTTTATAAGATAAAATAATTAAATTAAATTATTTTAAAAATAAATTTATTTATTTATATTATTATTATAAAATGATTTAATATAGGAATAATGTGATAATTAAATCGAGCAATTCAACGTGTCTATGGAAGAAAATCTTCTAAACCTGTGATTTTTCGAGTGAGGGAAAAGTTTCCTTTTGCAAAAATATTTACTTCTCTTAATGGTAAAGGAGGAAATTATTTCTTTTGTGGGGAATGTTTTCTTTTATTTTGAATTTATTTATTTTACAAAAAATATTTTTTAAAAATATTTTATGTACGAAAAATATTTTTTATATATTATTTTACTATTTCAACTTACTTTTTAAATTATTTAGTATTCTATTTGAATTTTTTTTAATCTTAGATTTTATTTATTTTGTAAAAAATAATTTATATATATATAATGTTTTTTATAAAAATACTTTTTAAAAAATATTTTTTTGTTATTTAATTATAATATTAAATGAAATTTACTTATTTATATTTGTATATATAAATATTTTCATATTTAATAAGATTATCAAAATTTAAAATATAAAAAATAATTTTTTCCTTAAAAAAAAGTTATTTTTTATTAAAAATATTTAGTTTTTCATATGTAATTTATTTTTTCTTTGAATTAAAAAATATTTTTCATTAATTTATTCTCTTGAGTGCTCTAAATATTATATAATATAAAAAATATTTTTAAAATAAAATTATAAAACAAAAAGAGCCTTAATATATTAATTAGAAGTATATATATGTATAAGCTAAAGCATAAAAATGACCTCATAAAAATAAGTTATTTGTCAAACAATATTTCCTATAAATATTGATTAATTTAAAATTTATTTTATTTTATTTAAAATTTAAATCTTCATTTTCCTTTTCTTTTAAAGAGAAAGAAATAAAATATAAATCATAAATTAAGAAATTATTTGACATCTTATTATTATTATTATTATTATTATTATTATTATTATTATTATTATTATTATTATTATTATTATTATTTAAGATTTTATTTTTGAGTATATTTATTATTATAATTATTATGGACAAACTATTTCTAATAAATGCAATTCTATTGTAAAAATATTATATTGGTACATTTTTATGAAAAAAAATTTAGAGAAAAATAATTGATAATTATTTTGCAATTGAAAATTAAATTTAATTTTAATAGGAATATAATTATTCAAAATTTTAATAAAAAATTTAATTATATTTAATATAATTAACTAAAAATTTTAACATTGACAAAATTTTATAGTGTGATTTTGAAATATAAAATTTTATAAAAATAAATACTAAATTATATATTAAAATAAAAAATAAAGAAGTAGTGTAATGCGTAAGAAAATGACTAGTTAAATATGAAATTTAAGTTAAATATGATATGTTTTAGTTATAAAAACTTTAAGAAAATCTAAATAATTTTTTAAATTATTATTTTAATAATATTTAAAATAATATTTTTTAAAAAATATATATTAAAATTAGAGTAAATTTTACTATTGTTCCCTAAATTTAAGTTATTAAAACCACACTGTAATTAAATTTTAATTTGTAATATAAAACTTGCTAACATTAACAGTAAACATAAAAATTATTCTAACTTATTTTATTTTAAATATATATATATATATATAAATTAAATATAATTATATGAGAATTCAATTAATTTATTTTTTAAAAATGATTTATTGTTAGTTGAATTTTATTATTATCTTTGTTACATATCGCGAAAAGAAATAAAAATAAAATAAAAATTGATGAAATCTCTCAATGGAGTATTCTTTACTCTTTATTGGGATACAACATTTTCCCTTTTCCACTGAAGAAAATTTTTTAATCTCAAGGCTAAATTGAACAAAGTACAATTTCTTTATTGCTATTCAGATGGTTCATTTGTTTGCTTTCCTTTCTCTCTTTGCTTGGCCACAAATTCTTTCAAGGCTTCCTTCCTCTTCTTGCTGGCCAGGACTTTCGCTTGCAAACCACTTAAACTAGGGTCCTTTTTCTCCTCCGGCGGCGGAGGTGGCGGCCTTCTAGCTGCATTAGCACTCCGGTCACCAATGTTCAAGCCCACCAATGCACCTGCCAAACCCAAGCTCACAGTCCTGCACCATCAACTAACCTAACCCCCATCAACTTCACTTTTCTAGCTTATGTGCATACATGTTCTTTTTAGAAAGCTATTATTCATATATCCATTGATGTTTTTATTCTTGTAAGTACATATTTGCTGAATATTAATACAAAGTATGTATTAATAATTATATTTAATAAGCTTTTCTAAACATGGAGCAATGAAAAATAAAATTATTTATAGTAAATTATTTTCAAGTCCCTATATTTTATTAAAATTAATTATTTAATCTTTTAAAAAAAATTAAAATTTTTCTGTATTTTACAAAATCAAACTCTTTAGTACTTCTGTTAGATTTTTGTCAAAAATAAAGTTAATCAACTTGTATTAGCTTTATTCAGAGGAACTAAATAGTATGGACAATTAAAATTATAGAGACTAAACAATATGAATATTTTAAAATTAAACAAATTGATTAACGTGTTATTTGGCAGAAGATTTAAAAGTTTGATTTTATAAAATACGGAGACATTTTAGTTTTATTTTAAAAAAATAATGACTAAAAAGTTAATTCAGACAAATTACAAGAAACTGATAGTAATTTACCAAATTATTTACATTCACTACAACGGCATTGTAAAACTGTTGCCTGGAAAGAATGTTTGATAGCTAAGTAACACCATAAATCAAGAAATAGGCCTACATTGGAGACATATACAAAGTTTTGATGTTCCAAATAAATTTCAAAAAGAGTTAATTAGCCATTGTACATAGAAACGTACAGGACACTAACCTGCGATGGATGAGATTGCAATCAGAGACTGCAAGCTTAGAGTCTCTATGAAACCCTAGAGATGGAAGATGGGCAGTTGTCTTCTTCTTAGAATTGGCTGAGAAAGGAGGGTTTGCTGTGGCTGGTGTTGTGGTTAGGGAATGGGCCATTACTGAACTGTTACTTCACTTGGGGTTTTGTTTGAATTCAGGAAAATGGGATGACATTTTTATCAAGTCATCAATTGTGAAGTGGTGCAATTATAAGTGGATAGTGTTTTGAGCTCTACATGGAAAGGAAAGAAGGAATCCATTGGTTGGCTCTAGATAAGGTTTTATTGTTGTGGACCAATAGTCTGGTTCTTCGGCTACTTTGCTAATTCTTGTGCCCATTTGAATCTGTATCATCGCGTGGATGTGAATGCTTCTCCAACCAAGTTTTTATTTGTTAAAATGAAATTTATTTTTTAAATATTACAAAATAAATTTTTTTACTATTACTTATAATTATAAATACCACCAAATTTTAGACGCCAAGGGAGATCACTTCCTCCATTTCCATCCCATTAAAGATCAGGATCGAATAGAAAGAATTTCCCATCGAGGGGCAGGGTGGGCGGATTTCCCTGTGATCATATATTTTTTTTTCTTTATACGATAGAAATTTATTTATTAAAAAGATTAATTATAAGCTTTTCAGAAATTTTAAACATAATTTAATAATATACATATATATTTTAAATTTATAATATTTAAATATATAAAAATAAATTATTTTTTAAAAAATAATAACTTTTTTTTTATTTAAGCATGTTACATTCGCGCCAGAAGTGATAAAACCCTTCCAACGAAAACTCTAAAAACTAGAATTAATTCCATGCTATTGATCTAACCATGTATTATTATTATTTTTATTAAAACAAATTACAGAAATTCAAGGAAGAGAACTCCGAGTCCGACCCTACAAAATATCAAAGTAGGAAAGATCGAAAAAAATTGATCAGACGCAAGGCAGACTAAGTCGGATACGCAAACTATTACCACCCTTAAATTCTAAAACACAATGCTAGACCAGGCCGCAATGGGTTTTACAAATAACCCAAATAATAATGCCCCGCTTAACCACGATAAAGGACCAACTCAGCAACCACAAGACCACAGAGAGAAAAGGGGCCAGCACAGAAAAAAAAAAAAGAAGCAAATGTTCCATAATGACAAGTCAAAACTGAAGTTGCATTTCATACCAAACTAAAACATCCAATATCTCGTTATCTAAAAAGTGATAGTTGACAGCGCAATAACAAAAAAAAAAAAAAAAAAAAAAAAAAAAACGAAATAGTAGGTTCCAAATAAAACTTGGGCATGCGTGCCAAGGTATATTTGAGCTCAAATGCTGATAATATCCTTCTACTCATCATCCTCATCATCATCAGCAGCAGAGTTAAGTGCCTGCAATCGTTCAATCAACTTAGCTTTCCTTTCCTCGTAAGTCAACTTCCTCAAATTGTACCTGTGAAACACAGACAATAAGATTTCAATCAAAAGATTGTACAACACCCATAATGGTTGATGGAAAATGACATGGATTAACTAACGCAGCAAGTCAAACTTGTGTCATATGGAAGTGCAGAAGACCAGCTAAACAAGATGCAAACAGTATATAACACGATTTTTGGTGGTTTTCCGCAAAGGTAGCATGACTGCACACCAAAACCATGGCAAACCTATAAAAGATGCATCTAAAGACGACTATGAGAACCGAACAATATGTAATAAATTTAGATGAGATGCCAAGAACCAAACACATCTTATGAAATATTTCCCAATGTCAGATCTGATCACATGGTAGTTGAATTGTGATGTTTATTTGATCTAATCAGACAAACAATAAACTCAGACAAATGTCCATGTTTATTGACTAAATATCAACAAACCTCTTGTGTTCCTTAGGTGGTTGCTTTTCTGATTTCTTGCAAGTGGGATCAGCACGAATTGCTGCATGAACCTTCTTGTACAACTCCTCCATGCCATCTGCCTCAATTCCCCTCTTGATGTATTCACTAAAATGAAGCTGGTATTTCTCTGGCTCATCCTCCATCAAAGTCTGCAGAAAGAACACAGCGCAAGTCAATTAAAACAAGAATGTCCAATTACAACAGCAAAAACTTCAATTGATGCTACTAATAGTCATAAGACACAAATTCAGCCCGCCAGATTTACCCTCATATATGCAGCAACATGACCACCATAGATATACTTGCGGTGAACTTCTGCATCAAGTTGTTTGTCATCCTTTGAAAATCCAGCAAACCTCTTATCACTGTGAGGAATATCCAAACCACCATCTAGAGCTCCCTGTCACCAATGACACAATATAAAAAATTCTCATTATCATACAAACACAAAAATTGACACAGAAGCATGACAACAACAAAACCAGACACTAAAGAAATAAATTTAAGCTCTATCACAGGTACTCAAAATAACATGATAGATAAAATCTATAACATGAAGTTATGCACAAAAGTATCCTTATCAGGACATATAGTTAAAAGATGGGAACTCTGAATGTAAGGGGTGAAAGATTAACAACTACAATATATCACATCCGATTTGAGTGAGAGTACTTTTTTACAAGAAGCTAGTAAGAAGTCGAAACCACAATATATTTTAGATACCTTGAGAGCACCAAATACACGGTTTCCAGTTGTGGTCCTGACCAGCCCAACATCAAGTAAAGCACGGAAAGGCCTCCTGCTCTCAGCTGGTTCAACTGAGAAGTCCTCCCCAGTAGCCTGGTAAAACAAGTTATCAAAACTTCATATAATAGAACAGATTCTTTTTTTTTTTGGTTGGGAAGAAGAAGGGGGGGGTGTGTCCAGCGGGCGGGCGGGCGGGCGGCCGGGAGGAGAAAAGGAAGGAGGGTGAAGGAATGTTTTAATTGAAAATATACCTCTGCGTTCCCCTCGTATTCCTCATCCATTTCAAGCATTTTCAAAGTACGACGGGCCAACAGAAGTCCAGTGCAGTAGGCTGCTCAGTTTATTAAATCAAATATAACACGAAACACCAAAATGTCAGAAAAACAGGATAGATACAAATGAAGGGAAGAGAAAATAGCACAAGAAATACCCAAAATAAGATACCTGCTGCATAGTTTGTCAGACCCACTTCCAGTCCATATCGAGGAAGCTCATGAGAATAGGCAGCAGCAAGAACCATATCTCCAGCAATACTAGCTGATATTATTTGTGCGACAATGTCCTTATTGGACTATAAACAGTGTTAAGGATCAAAACACAAAACACCATTTGTTAAGCAGTTAACACAAGGAAGCAACACCACTAGCTGTTATCAGAAAAAGGAAAGAAGATAAAGGGAAAGTAAACGAGCAACTTGACCAATAGACAAATAAAACGAGAAATGAGCATTATAATAATGAATGAAAAAAATCGAAGGGATACAAATCGCACAACAAATCGGTACTTTGGAGTGTTGTACTTATTCTTGTCCTGATTGATCAGGCGAATCCTGGCTCTATAGTCGGTCTTCCCTTCTGCCAGATGTTTCCAAGAAACAGAAAAACAAAAGGTGACTAAACAATTAAAGAGAGAAACAAGTTTATGAACATACAATACTAAGGCAATACCTCTTCTTCTCTTAAATTTGACCTGAAACCGCTTAAAGTAAGCCTTGGTTTTCTGAGCCTTGACAAAGGCCTGCAATAACAAACAAAGTTGTTCCAATAACTAAGTATACCAAATAGGAAAACACTACATTTAGGATATCATCATGTCTACAACTTAGTTTCTGTACAAATATGTTGAATATATCAAAACTGAAATGCAATTTATTATAAAAAAAAATCATATTTATCCCATGTCCTCAACACCCCAAACTGATAATTTTTTTTAAAGAAAAGTTTGTTTTTTTTTTTTTTCTAATTACACCTAAAATAATTTATTTCCCACCCAGATAATTATTAGAAATAAACTAAAAACTAACATACCCAAATCAAAAATTAAACTCATGTATAGGACCACGAAAGCTATCTTAGAAGCCATAATTTTCCCAAAAAAATACTTTCAATCAATGTAAAAAGGATTGAATAAAATGATATTCCATCAATGTAAAAGAAAAAAATAAACACCTATAAAAGGCCAAGCTATATATTAGTTCCGATGAAATACCGCAAATGAAAACAAAGCCAGACTTTTACGACAATTAAAGGGAAACAGAAAAAACCAAAACACATAAATCAATGCCGTCGCATTCAGTTAAACTTTTTTCCTTTTTGTTTTCGTTCTATTCTCATTTGACACATTTTCTCGGGAACCAGACAGATTTACGCATCACTGAAATGAAAAAACATATATACGTATATAGCAGATATCACATTTCAAGAGATGTATTAAGAGCAAGGGCTTTGAGTCTCACCATTGCTGATCCTCGATCTGCTAGGAAGGGAGTAGAGAGAAGAGGAAAGTCGACGGCTATGGCCTTAAGAGGAGCCAGTGCAACATAGCTGAAAATATAAACCCTAAAGTGACCTGGACTCAAAAGATCAACGGCTGAGATCAATTGCTGGGTGGCTGCTAGCTAGGGTTTAGTTAATGGATAACTGAAAACTATGAGTTATTTATTTTTTATATAATTAATAATTTATTTTTAAAAGTTTAATTCCGTTATTAGGCTAGCACAGTCGATAATTAATCGTTAATTTCATTTCTATTTAAAATAATTTAATATTTAAATTTTATTTTATTAATAAAATATTCTCTACATTTAAATTTTATTTTTAAATAATTATATATTTTATAAAAATATTAAATACTTTTTAAATTATAATTATTTAAATATAAAAGATTAAAAATATTAATTAGATAAAAATATGATTTTCAAATAGTAATATTAAATAAAAACAATATGTTTTATTCAATTCTTAATTTTTTTTATATTAGGATCTATAATTTTGTAAAAAAATTATTTTATTTTAATATTACATAATTATATATAAATTGCTTAAAGTGGCAATCTATTAACAATTAATAAATATTCATTAAATTAAATTTTATTCAAATTAATTATTTCAAAATTTAAATAAATTTATTAAAATGAGATGTAATTTAAAGTACAATTTTTTTAAAATATAGTCTTTTGAGAAAATTTATAAATTATAATTTTAAATGATTTATGTACGATTATAAATGGGTAAAATAAACTATACTAGGTCATGTAAAAGTAAATTTTTTTTATAATGTTTTTTTCAAATCATGTTAAAAATTTTTTATAATTATTTATAAAAAAATATTAATATAAATAAAATAACTTTTAATAAAATTATAGATCGTAATACCAAAAATTTAAGAATTTAATAAAACATATTATTTGTTATTAATTATTTTTTTGCTATTTAAAAAAATATCTTGTTATCTAATTAATTTTTTATTTTATATTTAAATAGTTATAATTATAAAAAATTTTAATATTTTTATAAAATATATAATTATTTAAATATAAAATAAATAATTATTTAAATATACAATTTAAAATTAGGGACTGCATTGTTAATAAATTAAAATTTCAAGAACTAAATTATAAAATCAAATTTAACTTATTATATAATATTTATTATACTTATTTATTGTATAGAGTAAATAATATATATATATATATATATATATATATATATATATATATTTTAAATGTAAAGTTTTAAGCTAGTGACTATTTTATTAATAAATTAAAAGCTCATGGATTTAACTATTTTCAAATTGAAAATATAATAAAGGGTGTTTTGATTATTTTATTAAAATTGAAAATAATTTGGATGATTAGAAAGGACCAATTTAGAAATTAAATTATTTAATTTTAATAATATAAAAATTAAATTATAGATTTTCTCAAACTTAAAAATTATATTGTAATTTAAATTTTAACTTTTTTAAATTAAATTTTACTGTTTGACTATAATTGTACTCAATCTTAAAGGATGAACTTTATTATCTAAAATTAAAACATAATAATGTAAACGTAATTAGATTCACAAAAGAATAGAAATTGATTAGAAGATAAAACTCTCCTCATGGATCCTTTAATTTAATTTAAAACATAAAATTAAACTTAATATAATAATTATGCCCAAGTCCCAATTAATTTAAGTTATTAAAAATGCTACTTAATGTATTTGATACAATGCTTTTTGTCTTAAGCATTGCCAAATTACACTAGGCATCAACGAAATGTATGATCACGTACTCCTCCAGCCATGGAAAGGAGAAATCGATCATAATCGATTAAAATCTATCCGTAATAGGAGACAGAGTTAGAAAATTGAATTAGTAGAATTAAAAAATTTTACTTTATTAATTTAAAAGAAAAAATTATATATAATAATAAATTATCTATTAAAAAGAAAAAATATATTATATGAAAATTTTCAATATATAATAATAATAGAGTAAAAAAATTATAATAATAATAAATTATTATTATAATTTTAAATTTATAATTGTATATTATAATATATTAAATTTTTAATCACAATTAAAATTTGAAATTTGTTAACCAATTATAAGAAAAAAAATTTAATATCAAAAAAATAAATTTTAATAATTGACATTTTATAATTATTTTAATACATCCAAAATATTAAAATTATAATTGCACATTAAAAGTAACGATCATATAGAAGATATTCATTAAGAGCGCTTTATTTCTCAGTGAATCAATCCAACACGAACAAGATTAATTTTAATTCATTAGGCGAAATATAAAAAAAAAAATTAAAAATAAAATTCATAAATATATTATATTGTTACAAAATGTATGGATTTGAACTTTTTAACATATGTTAATTCAAAATATAAAACTGACTCTAATTTATTTTTTTATTAAATTCAATGAAATTAATTTATTAAAAATATTTTATATATTACATATTTTAAATTTGTTTACAAAATTGAGTGGGGTTAATTGAATCCCCTCATCTTAAGCTTGCTTTGTCCATGGCTGTACGTACAATAGTTACATGGATATGCCAATGAAAGGAGTAGGAAAAAATTGAGTAATTACACAAGTAAAATAGAGGGGAAGAAAGAACTGACGTACATCTTGTAAGTTTGAAATCTCAAAGCAAAATAATTGCTACGTTCTTTTACAAAATTTCTCTTGGAAGAAGAGATGTATTCTGATTTCCCAACACCAGTGATATTATTACAACAATGAATTTGAAACTTACATTTTTCCTAATATACGAAAAAAAAAAAAGCAATCACAACCAATGCTCAAAACCCTTTTTCTCAAGCATAAATGGCAATCAAATTGCAGAAAGACTAGCCCATTTTCCAAGTTCATAAGGATCAGCATAGTAATACAACTTAATCCTATTTGATAAAGACAGCCCTGCTGCTAAAGGCGCAGCTCGTAAGTCATAATCGTCCTGTTCTGCTGGGTCATCTGCGAATGCTGCAACATCACCCAGAAGCTTGAAGGAAACTCTGCGCGTTTGAATCTGTCTGGGAAAGTCAAAGTACATTGAGGTTCCGGCCCTAGCCTCTGGCAGTCGATACTCACCAATAATTACCATGCTGTGTGGTTCCTGTAATTTATTTATGTGATTTTTCAGTTTAGTTCCAATTACTTGATCAAACAAACCACTGGCCAACAAACTGGCGTCGTCCATGTTTAATGAGAGAGTGAAAATGGGAAAGGAAAAGGTAACTATAGATGATTTACTAAGCTTAGCCTTTTATCGTCATTTTAATAAATGGTTTAACCCCAATTTTCCCCCCTCTTTTTTCATGAGGATTTTCAACTGCTTTCTTACAACAAGCACAGGAGCAAGAATCACTAAAGGAACGGCAAAATTTGCAATCATAGGCTCCTAAAAATCTGTGGATGAGCAGACAGATAATCCATATGTATGTGTTGTAGAAGTGAGAAGCGTTCCTCACAATTCCTTTCCCTCCCATGCAAGTCCTACTGGAGATATCTAGTTGCACTTCCAACATGGCATCAATTATTTGGTTGCAAATGCTTACTAAAATTTAAAGTTGGTCTGATGATGATACCTGAAGTGCAGAAACTTGAATATGCAACACCGGAGGAGAAATGTGTCTATCTTCTAAAAATGTTACAGACGTATCCCATGTATCTACATCTGAAGATGGAGAATGGGTAACACGAGGCTTTATTGCAGTGAAGGCATCAAAACGAAATCCAGCAAGCAAAGGAGAAGAAGGTGGCAAATATTGCTCCAAGAAAAGATCATTGTCCATTAGCCTCTCAGCCTCAGTTGGAATCTGAGAAGTAAAAAATATATAAGTGTTAGAAGAAGAAGATTATCAGTGGTAGCGTCCACATACCATGACCAGATGTGATAGCAATTTGATACCTTGAATCTAGTCAACGGTGGAGC
Organism: Hevea brasiliensis; assembly: GCF_030052815.1. Lineage (NCBI taxonomy): Eukaryota > Viridiplantae > Streptophyta > Magnoliopsida > Malpighiales > Euphorbiaceae > Hevea > Hevea brasiliensis. The sequence continues at coordinate 100,356,361 of NC_079494.1, forward strand.
CCTCTCCAGCCAACTATTAAAATTCATCTGGTCAGATTCCTGTGATGTAAGCCCCATCTCTTTTTTCACTGGACTTCCAACTACCAAAATTCTTCTAGCATGAAGACATGGGTCATTTTCAACTGAGCCACCAAAAGAAGAACGTCTATTCACTTGCGCAAAAGGGTTCTCATCCAAGGATAAAAGATTAAAGTCTCTCTCAAAATTAACAGAACTTGATCCAGGTCGTGGAAGACGTACTGTTATCCAAATGATTCGGCATCTAACAGGATTCCTAAAGGAAAATTTCACATGCCTAGGTACTTCATCATCTCCACCTGACTTTTCTGGCCCATAAATTTCCGACGAAGATGGAACCAATGATTGAACATCCCATTTTCCCATGCATGACCTTTCTTCCTTCTGTATTTTATTGCTGGCCCAGATTTGAACCTGTGAACAACAATAAGACGGAACTCATCAAAGGTGAAAATATTGTAAAAAAAATGCAGATGAAATAATTGCAACAAGGAGCTAACTACCACGGGTATGGTAATAGCATGTAAGACTGAATGGAGAATTGAAGTTGATAAAATAACAGTAACAAAAATACAGCAAACCCATGGTACACAGCTAACATAGAACCAAGCAAGCAGAACAAGGAAACAAAAGAACTAATATTTGAAAACTCAATAGTCTTATTCAATCCTCAAAAATAAGGTAACAACATGAGTTGATTAGGATGCTCCATATGAGAACCAATAATTATTACAGAATAGAAAACCTTGGACTGAATACAAGTAGGAAAACTATGTTTACTAAATAAATTATGATATACTAAAGCATTAATATTGCCAACAGAAAATATCTGAACAAAACTTCTTAATAAAAATGTACGTGAAAAATCAAAATTTATTATTTAATAGAAATGATTACTAAATATTCTTTCCCTTTTCTTCACCAACAGCACAGTACAAAACAAACTGCGAAAGGAGAAGAGGAAAGAGATAAGAAAGGTCAGTGTAAAAAAATGAGAAGCTTGATTATTCCCTCAAGCCATTAGGGTATATATACTGTTACATATACACAGAAAAAGGAAGAAAACATATATACAGGCACTATCATTGCATGAAATCACTCTCTTAATCTAAGGCATAATTACGACACAATCTAAGGCACATTTATAGCAAGATTCTCAACACTCCCCCTCAAGCTAGAGCATACATGTCGTATGCACCTAGCTTGTTACAAATGTAGTCAATCTGATATCCTCCGCAAGATTTAGTTAGGATGTTTGCCAACTGGTCATTTGAATTCACAAAGCTAGTAGCAATACATCCTGATTCAACCTTGTGTTTGATAAAGTGACAATCTACCTCTATATGCTTTGTCAGTGATATCAATACCATGTAAACATGATGTCAATACCATGCTTTTGTTGCAAAGACAGACACAAGTATCAGAATTTAATGTGGAACTGAGTTAAGAATTATTGACACTGTTAAAAAGCTTTAAATGCAAGCCGAAAAGCTCAAGAGAAACATTAATTTCTAATGATCTAATGATGACGAAATCTCTGAAACTAGTCTTTCCAGCTAGTGGTATACTGAAAAATCTATACCCCTATATGCATGTGAGAACATACAACATGATTTTATTGTTAAGGTTAGAGCCTCCTTAACTCTTTGATGCCCAAGACCAAAAATATATTTCCCTGTCCAGCAATTTGTTTCCAGCATAAAAATTATTCTCATCAATAAAATTAGCATCTAATCATTTTTGCAAAGGTTTATTTCTATTGTAATTTAATAATTTACAATACCACTCCAGCACTCCTTGCCAATTCATCAATGTTAATAAACTCTTTGTTTGTAACATTCTTAGCAAATTGTTAAATTGCAAATTTGCTCCAATGTATGCTTTCTTGAGATAAATTCTATCCAGGCCTAGGAAAGGAAATAGGACTCTTTCTATGCTCAAACATTTGAAAGGATTTCTTTTGATCTCAAGCTAAATCTTTGTGGTATAAAACAGTAACCTAGAACTCATTTAAATTCCAATAATATTTGTGCTATAAAAACAGTAACCTAGAACTGAGATTATATTTCAATTGAACATAAATCTGACTATATGTGCATAGTCCATGTATTAGGCTAAATATAGGGCCTCATTATGGGTAACAACTAACTCAACTCAACTCAACTCAACTCAACTAAGCCTTTATCCCAAAAATTTGAGGTCAGCTATATAGATTCGCTTTCTCCACTCTAAACGAACATCAACAAAAATCTTATAAATAAGAAATGATATAAGGAAATGAAAGGGCAGGTGCACGTACATTAGGAGCATCAGCCACTGAATAGCCACAAGGACTAACAAGAAAGATAACTCCACTGACATCAGAAAGGGAACTAAGAACAATAACAAATTCGACAGAATTGGTAGTTGAAGGAGCTTTCCAATATGACTGTCGTGACCCAAATTTCAGTGGAGAAAGTAATGAGAAGAATGGTGCTGAATCTGTTGCCGTTTCAACCTACAATCACAAATACATTATCAAGCACCAAGTAGAAGTTCCAGATTGTAAAAACTTATGCAGCATGAAATCTTATAGCAAAATACTCACATCTAGCCATGCATTGGTCACCGGACCAAGACTACCATTTGTAATATTTGTTCAGTTACTACAAAAGCTTACTAACTCAGCCAAATATATATATATATATATATATATATATATATAAATAACTATTTAGGCTAGACCGTAGGGGTGATCGGTTCGGGGTTTGCCTAGGAACAGTAACTGAATTGAAATTTCGGTACGGTTCTGATTCGGTTCTTCATTGTTTTGATTCAAGTTCAGTACAGTTCTCGGTTCTTCGGTTCCGATTGGGATCGGTACTATTCCGGTTCGGTTTTCGGTTATTAAAACAATTTTATATAATTATTTCCTTAAAAAGTCATATTTGAATTAGTATTTAAGTTTTGAATTGAATTATTAGTACATAATATATCATATAATGTATCTTTTAGCTATACCTAAATTATATAATCTTTAACTTTAAGGTGCATATATAATTTATGATTAAATATATTATATAATATAATAGCATAAGTATATCATATAATATACATTTTAACTATTTATTAATCATATAATATTTAACTTTAAGATATAAATATAATTAAAAATTAATATATATATATATATATATATATATATATATAAGATAATAGTATATTTATAACTAAGAATGATAAGTTAATTTAATGTATTTATAATCAAAATTATTAAGAAAATATAAAAAAATGAAATATAATATTATGTTGTATTTAGTTCATAATTATATATACATACATAAGTATATATAATTATATTGAAAATAAATAATACATATAAAAAAAACATAGAAAAACATATATACAAATTCGATTCTCAGTTCGGTTCCAGTTCTGTTTCGGTACAATTCCAGTTCGGTTCTTAGTAAAAAACCAGAACCGAACCAAAATATCAAAATAAATTCGATTCGGTACAGTTCTTGTTCGTTCGGTATGGCTCTTCGGTTCGGTTCGGTTCCCCCAAGAACCGTGCATAGCCCTACTAAACCGTGTAGAGAGGCAAAGGAAGGGGAAGAAAAATGAGTGGTGGCACAGGACATAAAGAAACACATTTAAACCAACTTTATATTTACGTTATTTTAATAAGCAAAAATCTCCCCTCTTACAATCTTTTTTATTCTGTGTATAAGTAAAATAAGGCATGTATGTGGGTGAGCGCGTGTGTGCACGCCAATTTTTTACTTGATGTATACAGAAAAGTTACTTATTGTGATCAAAGTGCACTAAATTAAATCCTTCATAAAATAGAATCTACTAGCTATTATTTTCATATTCAAATTCTAGATCATTATTTATATATAAGCAATTAAGAAAAACTCTTACTATCTTTCATTTTTGTTAAGAACAAAATTGATTCGAATAAAATAATAATAAATAATTAAGCATGATAATAAGATTTTAAAACAACAAATAACAAATAATAACAAACTAATCAAATAAACATGTACAAGGAAATAGACTTATATATTAGTTTTACCAAGTTAACTGAACATGTACAAGGAAATAGACTTATATATTAGTTTTACCAACTTAAATGAAAATGAAATTCAGCTTTTCATTTTCTTACACCAACAAAACTAGGTGAAAAATTCAAATGGAAAAACCAAGTGGGATGTTATTTCCCACCATATAGCTCCTAATGCAAAGACAAATTACAATAAAAATTATTGTTTCATGATACTTAGATTTTGTTTGTTTTCTCCATATGTGGATCACTTTCAAGAGCAGTTTTGGCCTCTTTACAGGATGGAAATGAGGCACCATAAAACTTTTGAAGCAAAGAAACGATGTTTGTTGTGTGTGTGCGTATGCGTGGGTTTTTATTTTTTTTTGGGGGGGGGGGGGTTGCGGGGCAGGGGGGGTGTTGTAGTGTGATGAGGGGTAGCCCCTCACATTACAAAGTGGGACTGCACCCTGAATGCTGAAATCTAGTGAATATGACATTGACACCACTTGCATATATTGGCAGGACCGCAGGAGAGACATTGCTTACACCTTTTGTCTTAAAACTATATTTTATATGTCACAATTCTGGAGACCTTGCACTCTTTAGCTCAATATCACAAAACCTGGGCTCATCAACTAGACCAAGCTAGGAGTTCAGATTGAAAAGAAGACACAATGCGATATCTTGCCTCTCATTCCATCTAAGGCGATCCTATCTGATGAAAAATCACAACTGGGTTGGGTGGAAAACATTATCAATTTAATAAACCAATTGAGCAATTGATAAATTGAATCTACAGAATATATAATAAAAGTAAAAAGATCTCTGTAAATGCATAAAGATGGATATCTAACACCAGTCAATATCACAGCAATATTGGGCAACTGATTTTGGCAGATCCATCCAAATTTACTCATAGTCCAATATATAATAGCAAGGTTGTAATACAACAGGAAAAAGATAAATATCAAGTTCATAGACGGTAAGACCATACCGAGTGCAAGAAGCTAGCCAATGGAAATTCTGCAAGTGATTCTCCCCCAGAAAGCAGTTTTTGTAGGGCCTTGGCAGCTCGCTGACTGTCAGAAGACGGGCTTTTTTCATGAACACCACCCCTTAAGGGAGATCCTATAACCTCGTCCAAAGCTTTGTGAGCAGCACTGTCAGCACGATCCCTTCTTCGTAGACTAATCAAGACTCTCAAATAATCCAAGATCAATGCATCAAGGACAATGTCGCGGCAGCATTGTTTACAAATAACACTATCCAGTGGCACTGAACGACTTGTAGAACTGTCAATTTGGCTGCCATGGCTTGACCCACCCTGACTTGCTAGACCATTATAATTTGTAGCATCCTTCGAGTTACTACTCATAAGCCAAAGAGCTCCTCTCCCAGCACAACAAACTTTACAAACTTTTCTTTCGCATTCAGAGCATATCAAGATGGATTGTGAAGCTCCCACAGAGGACGTGACAGAGGATGCATGTGTTGGTGCCATTGTTTCAGCATGCACCTCACATATGGGACCAGAACAGCTATCCCCAATTCCAGAAACATTCCAAAAATCTATTACGTTATCATCAATATTACCCAGACCAATAGCAGCATTAAGTTTGTCCTCAAGCGAAGCTTGTCCAAGTAAAGCAAGGGTGTTTGCAACCCTGCACAATCTGCCCATGTATGATTCATCAATCAAAGCATTTGGATTTATTGTAGCAGGGTCAATACCAATGGACAACAAAGCTCTATCCCTTTCAGCAGCAGAAAGATTCAGACGGAGCCTTTCAATTTCAAGTTTCATTGCTTCAACAAAGTCAAACTTTCTTGTCTGCAAAATTAAACTAAATTAGTTCAATGAATTTTCTACTCTATCATGATAATAAATGAAAATTTGTCCACAGTCCTAATTTAAGCACTTCAATATATAAATATGCAATATAAATAATCACTTATACAAGCCCGTAGTAAAACCTAATAAAAATGTAATTTGTCCAACACTCTGTCCAAATTTAACAATCTATTTGAAAGAATTTTTAATCTCTTGAAGCAAGATGACTGGTGCTTAGAAGGTCCAGGATTGCAGTTGGATCCCATTTGGACCTGCTATGCAGGTTGCTTAAGCAACATCTTCAGCCCCAGTTTGTGAAAGCAACTACTTGTTAAAAGCCGGCCTACAGATCAATGCATGACCATACTTGATGTTGAGGCCTAAATGTGCATCATGCAAAAATCTACAGTGTGGCCTCAGCGCAGAGAAACTAAATATTAATATTTTTCTGGTCTTGATTTTAAGGCAATCAGAGTTGCTGCTTAATTAATCAGAATTAAACAGTTAATATGGTTAAATACATAAGAACGGCATGGTTGACAATGACAGGTTGTGGCCTCTGTTAAGCATGTTGAGAATCACCGGCCCAGGAGCGTAGATCATCAAACAGGCAAGCTTCCATGTTGTATTGGGTCGAAAATTTGGTTCTACACCACCAAAATGGCTAAATTCATGCTTGACAATTATAGATTGTGGCCTCTGTTGAGAATCATGGGCCCAGAAAGCATAGTAGGCTAAGCCCCAGGGAGCCAGACCTGCCCACCTGACTTCCCACCTTTTCTAGCTTACAAGTCAACCTAAAATAACCACTAAACTCTCATTTGCAGGTTGTCCTTCTCAATCATTTGGATGGTTTTATATTCTTTTGTAATGAATTCCAAAAAATATCAAGAACAAGTTTTTTGTTTTGATTATTTTTGGTTAATGAAACAAGATTTCTCGGTTATCTCAGGTTATCTTAGGAATGTTTGACCAGGTTTTTCACCTCACTCTCTATCTCCTTTAAGTTATTGAGCTCTTCTTTCCCCGTTGTTCTTATTTTTGCTTCTCTTCACCACACTTTTTCAACAAGTTCACAGCGACCCTTACAAATTGACTTATAAACACAAGATGTCCAAAGTTTCTTGATCAAAATGTACCAAACAACTTGGTACTTGGTAGGCAGATTTCTCTAATCTTTCTTGCTTCAATTCATTTGCTTTTTTTCTTGTTAAGAAATCGCACATCAGTTCAAGTTGGAGTTGTTTTCAATTGTCATTGGACCTCAGCGGCTCAGCCATGCATTAGCTTAATGGAAAATGAAGCAGTGAACAAATGATCGTGTTTGCTATTTTTTCAATTTTCCATTTGGAAATAGAAAATCAGAAAACTAAGAAACAGAAAAGAAAACTAGAATGAAAATGGAAATTTTTTTTAACAACTAAACAAGCCCTAGATATCTCAGCACTGAAAGACATCAGAGTGAGACCAAAGAATTTTTTTTTTTTTTGGGGAAGAAAGGAAATGTTAAGAACTATGCAAACATAACCTTACAAGGATAAAGCAAGCACCAATATTGCAACACAGAGAAAGAAGCAACAACATACCATTCGTGGCCCTGCAAGGTTCTTGAGACAATTAATGTACTTCTGCGCGCTACTTGCATCATGTGATGAAGAAAACTTACAATCAGTTACAGCACCATGATATTCAGTGGCAGCTTCGTCCAAGAAATCAAGCATGTCACTTCCCTCTTGGACATTATTTTGTGCTAGTGGATGAGAAACAGGTTCTGAAACCCCATCATCTCCAGTCAAAAGATCAAGCCAGTTTGCAGAAGTAGTTTTTTTCATTGATGGCATCACAGTTTCATTAGTTGAAGAAGTGTTAGAAAATGGATTGTTGTCTGCACTAGACAAGAATGGATTAGTTTTAGTTTCTTTAAGACCCTTTTTAACAACTTCAGCTATTCTTGCACCAGAGCCTTCATTATTAAATACACCGCTCCATGGAAGAGAAACTCCAAGGATCTCTATCTGTGACAAAATGCAATAAAGCATCAGTATACAGAAACAATTAAAGCAAACCTAGAATGCCAGAAAAACTTAATTCACAGAATAAATAAACGAAATAAAGGATAGAAAAGGTAAATCAACAACAATTTGATTTATTAAGCATGACAGACAGAAACACAAAATTCCCGTTTTTCTTTATTTATAGGAAAGTATAATCCCTCAAACAAAAGATATTGCCTGACCATCCAAACCTCCTCAGCATTCAACAAGGGAAGAAAATCATGCAAGAATGAACACAAATCTTGAAGTAGCAAAAACTGCTTCTGCATAACATTTGCCTTATCCAAGACCTCATGCAGTTTGGGGGAGGGGGGAAAGAAAATGGGGCTGTGGACCCACTCATCAAGAAATAAATTTGTGGATCCCACAGCCATTTTCTCTCCCCCTACCTTTTCCCCCCTTTCCCTCCCAAACACAAAATCAATGACACTGCCAAAAAATTGCTCAAGAAAAAATTAATCACAAATTTCACAAGTAACTACAAAACAAAAAGGGCATTAGCAAGTTTAAAAGTAGAGATTCAGCCAATATGTCATTGAACATTCAAGAAGAGATCTTAAAATTCCTCTAAATGAGAGCCCAAACTTAGAACTATATTTGTGAATATTTCCATCATCTCCAAGTCTGCCAGCTCAACAAAAATTGTACTTGAATTGTCACCAGAAAAGCTCTAATTCAGATTCCATCTCCAGACTCACTGGCCACACACCTTGGCTAATACCATTAACAAATTGAAAAAATCAACCTGTTCAGAGAAACAAGAGACACTCTCCCCAAACACCAAACAAAAAGTTATGTTCACATTGTTCTAGCCTTTGCATCTCATCTAATCAGTAGCAACAACTAATACAGTAGAGGACAAGAGACTTAAGAGATAGTATGTGACAAAGCATTAAGCCTTCCTTACAAGGTCAATCTTCTATTACTCAAAACAAGAGAGGATTAATGTATCCAAGAGTCCAAAACTACAAATGGAAAGGTCCACCATTAGGTTCCTTAGGCTGGAGGCAATTATAGTACTAGCCACCTACCAAACACCATAAGTTACAAAAGATTGCAGGATATGTAAAACTGAAAAGCTTTTTGCCCATAATAAATACCTTTAAAATTTTAATTGAACTGAACCTGCATTCACAATAAGTAATGACTAACTTACCAACAATATCCCTGTCAAAATTAATCAAGCTATCATAAAGCACTTCACAGTTGGTTTAAACTTTCAATCACATATGTAAGAGCTCAATGTAACGGCTTTTTTTTTGGCTCAGCAGTTCTCACATGCACAGATTTCCTTGATAACAGTTTTCATAAAGCCAGTCCACTCATGGCAATGCATTAAAAAAAAAAAAACTAAACAAATTACTGTAAAATCTTTACCATAATCAACCATAAAATCAATATGGATATAACAATGAAAGATAAACAACATATAATGCATCAGGAACATCACTGTGAGAACTGATCTTTACCTCACCAAAAGTCATAGGACTTCTTCCAGAAACAGCAGGATAAAATGTAATTGCCACAACACGGGTAAGGAAATCTAATTCTCCCTCTAGTTCTTCAAACTCATACAATAATGGAAGGGTGGTTGTATCTTGAGCATGAAGACGTGCACCAGCTCCTGTGATAGCCATATCCTCTGCACTAATTGGTCCTGGCAAGGGTATTAAAAGGTTTGTCCCATTTACACACTGAGGTATTGAAGCACCCTGTAAACATTCAACAAGTCCAAAGTAAGACACAGAAGAGCAAAAGATTGTGTTTGAGCCAATGAATACATGCAAAACTCTGTTATTTTGGTAATCTGAGCATGAACTTGCATGAAAGCTTTTCCATTCTCCTTTGGCAGGCTAACAGCAAATATATGTTAAAATTAACATATAACTATGCCTAGTAAAATCACAAAGTTTGTTTTTATCCTCAATATTAGAATTGGAGCATAGTTGGATCAGGAAGACAGGAACAGGTGGGCCCAGAGTAAGTTTCTGTACAATACATGTTAAGCAGGAAATTAAAAAGGAAAACAAAATCATGAACTTTGATAGTTGTTTAGACCCAATTCTGTTGAGCATTCTCAATTTGCTTAGGATTTCTAGGAGCCTGAAATTGCTGATCATAAACCATGAACATTAGAAGTTGTTTAGCAGTTTCAAGCTTGGAGAAATACATATCAAATTCAGAACTCTTGGGAAAACAGGGATATTGCCAAGCAAGCAGCCATCACTTTGAAACCACCAGAACTTTGGCTATTCCACGTTTTTCACTTCCTTTGCTGTTTCCTTCTTTTTCTAATGCTCATCAACAGAAGTTTCTCCCAACCCGATCTCTTCTTCTTCCAAACAAGCTTCCATACAATTACTAATAGGGAGGGAGGGAGGTGTTATAGAAAGTCAATCCTATAATTATGTACATAATATTCTTTCTTAATTAGTTAGCATAATTATTGGGATATCTTCCCAATTAGAATACTTAATTATAGGATTCTTTATATATAAATACCTTGTATCTCATTTAAGAAAATACACAGAAAATATTCTCTTCAGGAGGGAAGGGTAAAGAAGAATGTAATTAAATTTCTAGATGACCCATTAACTTACCAATAAACCAAAGGTGGGGAAATGCATATTCTTCATGTATAATTAAGAGCATATCCTATCCACCATAAGAGTAGGCGATAGTAGAGTATAGACAATTTTTAAGGAGCAAAATGTAAGAAACAGACAATACCTCTACAACAAGTTTAAGCCCATCTAGGTAGCGTCCCGTCCTCACATCAACTGTTGACGGATAAGTTGAATCATCTACCCCATGAGATACTGTTAGAAGAAGTTGACAGACATGGCAAGGCTCACCAAGATAGATAAAAAGTTCAACCACATCTGGAGCTTGTGGGCAAACCTGTTAGACCAAAAAATGACTTATATTAACGTGATTTTTAAAAACTAAAATGACCAAAGAAAAGAAGCACTAGCTGATTTCAATATGAAAGATACAAAGACAGCTGAAAAAGCTTTTGTTGCAATTCATATCATTTTTCAATAAAATGTAAGGATGAAAAAAGAAAAAGAAAAGAGAGAACATTCTAATACCCATATGAGATCTTTTTTTTTGAAGCTCAAAGGACTGGACCCACTTGGAAACATGTTGGCAACCGGCTTAAGAAAGAAACCACACGGTCGAGATGGTACCTGTAATGGTCAATGCAATATAACATAAACTGAATCATCTTTAATTTGGATATAAGTTGGTGCTTGAAATGAAAATTGTTTTATGCATAATTAAATATTTTGAAATAGAATGAGATGTCCCCTCCCTCAAAATAAATACCCTTGTGTACCAAAGCTAGTCATTCTGTGAGCAGTAGAGTTACTTCTCTTATCAATAAACATGGTTTGGTCAAGCCAAAAATTCAAGAAAATTATTTGATAGGCAACAATATCACAGGCTAAATTATAATCAGCTTTAAAAAAAAAATAAGCCTCATAAAGAGCTAGCAACAAAATGAAAATTTTGGTGCAAGTTGCTCGGTAACCTGAACCCAAAAGCCAAATCCAATAATTAGGAATCACTTCCAAACATACCACAATTCCATAGGGTAGATGACTAAAAACTAAACGATAGGTCAAATCCAATAATTTGGACTTGGAGTCACTAATACAACCACATTTCACTATGCTTGATGACTAATAATTAGAAGAGGCTTTAGAGCACCTTAAAATAATGACAGGTTTACTTGCAACTACTACAGAAAGCATCACAAAAAATTGCCAGTAGCATGTGTTGTAGGCTACTTTCTATTTCGGACACTCATCCCTTTAGATGCACTTTTTCTTTTAAATTTCCTAATGATGCAGAGGACCATTATGTTCAAGATGAATCTCATCACTTAATCTGGATCACTAAAACTTAAAAGAAAAAGGATCAACCATAAAGTCAGACTCAGAAGGGTTAAAGCTTAAAACTCAACCAAGTAATGTCCGCATTCTCTCTTGCGTCAACAGTCGTATTTTCTTTCTCTCTTTCTTTTTATTAAAAAATTAAAAAAAAAAAATTAACTAAGAGAAAAAAGAAAAAGCAGCTGAATAAGGTTTTATGATCCAAACAAAAAAGATACAAATGGAAAATAACTATGAATGCAAAAGAGCTCCATAATCCTTGTTTATATCCGCTAAAAATACTCAACTTAACTCAACTCAACTAAGCCTTTATCCAAAAAATTTGGGATTGGCTATATGGATTCGTTTTCTCCACTCTAAACGATTTTGGGTTAAATTCTCAGAAATGTCTAATGCTTCTAGATCATGTTGTACTACTCTCCTCAAAGTCAATTTAGGTCTACCCCTTTTTTTCTTTCTATCCTTTAACCTAATGTGCGCTACTTGTCTAACTGGAGCCTCCGTATGTCTACGCTTCACATGACCAAACCACCTCAATCTCCCTTCTCTCAACTTATCCTCAATTGGCACTACTCCTACATTTTCTCTAATACTCTCATTACAGACTTTATCTAGTTTAGTATGGCCACTCATCCACCTTAACATTCTCATCTCTGCAACTCTTATCTTAGACGCATACGACTCCTTTAGTGCCCAACACTCACCACCATATAACATAGCTGGTCGAGTGGCTGTACGGTTAAATTTTCCTTTCAACTTATTAGGAATCTTGCGATCACATAAAACTCCCGTGGCACGTCTACACTTCAACCATCCGGCTTTAATCCTATGACTAGCATCCTCCTCACATCCTCCATCTACTTGAAGGACTGAGCCGAGATATTTAAAGCGATTACTTTGGGACAGTACCACTCCATCCAAACTAACACTTTCTCTATCACCAGTTTGGCCTTCACTGAACTTGCAATGCATGTATTCTGTCTTCGTTCTACTTAACTTAAAGCCCTTTGACTCTAGAGTACTTCTCCAAAGCTCTAACTTTCTATTTACTCCTTCTCGCGTCTCATCTATCAGAACAATATCATCCGCAAGCATCATGCACCAAGGAATACTCTCTTGTATATGTTTCGTCAATTCATCTAAAACTAATGTAACAAAATAAGGGCTTATAGCTAATCCTTGGTGTAATCCAATTGAGATCAGAAAATCTCTTATGTCCCCTCCCACTGTGCGCACAATAGTAGTTGCTCCTTCATACATATCTTTCAACACTTGTATGTACCTAATAGATACCCTCTTTTGTTCTAACACATTCCATAAGACATCTCTTGGAACACTATCATAAGCCTTCTCCAAATCAATAAAAACCATGTGTAGATCTTTCTTCACATCTCTATATTTCTCCATCAAGCTTCTAATGAGAAAGATCGCTTCCATAGTTGAACGACCGGGCATGAAGCCAAATTGATTGAGAGAGATAGAAGTATCATGACGTAGTCGATGCTCCACAACCCTCCCCCACAACTTCATAGTATGGCTCATGAGTTTAATTCTCCTATAGTTTGAGCAACTCTGTATGTCTGCTTTATTTTTAAAAATAGGTACTAAAATACTCCTCTTCCATTCATCGGGCATTTTCTTTGAGTTTAGAATCTTATTAAATAATTTAGTTAACCATGCCACTCCCATATCTCCCAAACACTTCCACACTTCAATTGGTATTCCATCGGATCCACAGGCTTCACCCACTTTCTTTTCTTAAGTGCTTCCTTTACTTCTAAAGTTATAATCCTTCTAGTATAATTCACATTCTTTTCTATTGTTCTGTAGTCTACATTCATGCTATTACCATTTTGACTATTATTAAAAAGATCATTAAAATAATTTCTCCATCTTTCATTAATGTCATCATCTTTCACCAATACTTTTCCTTATTTATCCTTAATGCACCTAACTTGATTGAGATCTTGACATTTCCTCTCTCCTCCTTGCTAATATATAAATATCTTTCTCCCCTTCTTTAGTTCCAAGTTTCTCATATAACTTTTCAAAAGCCTGTACTCTTGCTTGACTAACTATCTTTTTTGCCTCTTTCTTTGCTATCTTATATATGCCTCATTATTATCACATTAGGTAATTTGTTATACCATTCCCTTTTTCTTTTCACTGCCTTTTGTACTTTCTCATTCCACCACCATCTCTCTTTTGAGGGTGGTCCATATCCTTTACACTCTCCAAGTACTTTTCTAGCTACTTCTCTAATCTTTGATACCATCTATATCCACATATCATTGGCCTCCATATCCATCTTCCATGCTTCGGACTCGATAAGCTCATTTTTGAACTTCACTTGCTTTACTCCTTTGAACTCCCACCACTTTGTTCGAGCTACAATATTTCTTCTGACCTTACTTGAATTGTTCCTAAACTTGACATTCAAGACCACTAACCGATATTGACTTGTTAAAGCCTCTCCTAGAATGACCTTGCAATCCTTGCATAGAGCTCTATTTGTCTTCCTAGTTAAGAGGAAGTCGATTTGGCTTCTATGTTACCCACTTTTGAAAGTCACTAAATGTGACTCTCTTTTTATAAAGTAGGTATTTGCTAATATTAGGTCGTATACCATAGCAAAATCCAAGATGCTTTTTCCTTCCTCATTTCGACTGCCAAAACCAAAATCAAAACCTCTATGAACATTCTCATAACATTGCCTATCACTTCCTACATGTCCATTCAAATCTCCACCAATGAAAACATTCTCTTCATTCGGTATGCTTTGCATTAAATCATCCATATCTTCCCAAAACCTTTGTTTACTCTCACTATCTAGCCCTATTTGTGGGGCATAGGCACTAACTACATTTATTGTTTCTCCTTCTAATACTAGCTTTACTAATATAATTCTATCTCCAACTCTTTTCACAGCTATTACAGCGTCTTTCAATATCCTGTCTATGATTATGCCCACTCCGTTCTTGTTTTTCTCTTTTCCGATAAACCACAGTTTGTACCCTGAATTACCCACTTCCTTGCTTTTCTCTCCTACCCATTTAGTCTCCTGAATGCAAGCAATATTCACCCTTCTCCTTCCCAAGGTATCCACAAGCTCCATTAATTTTCCTGTAAATGATCCAACATTCCAAGTACCAACCCTGATCCTCCTCCTATCCTGCTCCTTCCTAATTGGTCTCCTTCTATGATATCTTCTATTGTTTTCTATGTCTATCTTGTATTCTATTCCATTATCTGTTCTACTATCTGTTCTATGGACTAACTTCTTTACCCACACCTGTCCATGATGTGGGAACTCTTGCTCACTTAACACCACACCCGGGCGCCGGCATGGCGCATCGCTTTCGGTGAACGCCCTACACCCTTGCATATTTCTCACTACACCCTTGCATATTTCTCACTACACCCGGGCTCCGATGCAGCTCGTCGTAAGTAGAGGACGCCCTAACGTTTATGAATCCATATCATAAGGTGTAACGAAATTTTTACGCTGGTTGTCACCTACCGCAACTCTCCTCCTTTATCCGGGCTTGGAACCGGCTAAGCGCTAACTTCTTAGGCGGAGTTTTTATATCCGCTAAAAATATCCCTTCAAAAATCCATGAAGCAAAACATCATAACAAAGCTAAGGAAACTATCAAGTACTACAGAAGTTGCAGTTAAATATGGTCTTCAAACTCTAGCATTATACTCCAGCCAAATACACTAAACAAGTAAAAACATGCCACATCCCCAGAGAACCCTTCTTTCTTCTTCCTAACAAACATACTATTTACAAATATTTCAAAAGAGCCATTTCCTATCAAACCAGCCTAAATAAAAACTTAACCATAAAGGAAAATAATTTGAGTTAGGACTGTAAAAACGAAAGGTTGCTAAAACTAAGATGAGCCTAAACAATCCAAATTCCAAACTCATATATCTTTCTGTCAAAACCACTGAAGAAAAGAAAGAATCAAAGAATATTAAGCAACAAGAGAGAACTAGTAGTCTTTCATTACTATCCTATGTTTTTAGGAGAATCCTCCACTTTAGTTATACAATTTCAATAATCTGGACAATGTTGCCCATCATCCTGCTTCAAAATAAACAAGTTAACACCTCAAAAAGAGCTAGAGCTTCTCGCTCTCATATTTTTCTATCTCCAGCATAACTTCAAACTTAATTTATATATATATATAAACCAAAAATAAGATAAGAACATACATTTAGAGGTTTAACTGGAATTGATGGAAGATGCTTGAACAGTCTTATTCCAAGAAAGATTTCCAACTGCTTCTGACGAGAGCTATCCACAACTGCATTTTTATATCTTCTTTGTAAAGTAATTTTCATATTCTGAGCTGCAGAAAACTGTTTAAACTTTCCTGCTTCTTCATTGAATATGCTAAGAATTTGGCTATGCATAGCTTTAGAACCAGTATATAGTGTTGCATGGATATCACCAGCAAGAAGAAAAAGATCAGCTAGCTGAGATACAGGAGACAGAATTGTTGATCTCTTGAACTCCTCAAATGTCATATCAAATCTTTTCCAAGGTTTATCTGGGCAAGGATGATTCCATGTTGTGGTCCTGGTGTTATGATCAATGTAGTATGTCTTACCAGTTACAGCATCAGATCTTTTCTCCCAGCCTGGTGGCAATGGAGCACTATATCCACCATAGTTATCAACTGACTGATAACCATATACCATATCACTATCAAGTGATACGGCCAACCTCCTGCATTGTTCCACAAAAACTTGGAGGGCACCAAAGTAACTAGCAGCATTGGTTCTATCCAGAGAATCTGCACAATTAAAACGTATAACTCCATTTTGATGTGACCGTAAGCAGAAGGCACCAGCAAAATCATCATTATAGATGATTTCACCTCTGCAATCCTTAAGTCGTTGTCGTGAAGGTAAATAGTCCCCTTCAGATATGCCTATAGTAACAGTGGGTGCTTTAAGAAATTTCCACAGTCCTTCAATTGTTTGCTGTTCACCTTTTAGTTTTACACTGCCATGCCAATCATAATTTACTAGATGTAATCGAGTATAAGGAAGTTTTCCAGTTGATCTGATATAGTTTAGAGATTCCTCAAAATGCTGAACTAGGAGAGATTCTGACTTTCCTTCTCCATTCCTGAGAAGGTTGATGCACACAATGGGAACAAAGGCTTTCTTCTTCTGACCTTCCTCAAAAGTTGCATCTAAACTTCGAGCATCATATCGTTTACTCAATCTCTGATAATACTGTGAGCTTCCTTTATAAGGATCCCGATCTGAAACATAAATTTCTGCTTCTGCAGCTGTAATCTTTAGTTCTGCACCCCACCAGATTGGAATTGTGCCCCTTCGCCAAATGTAGGTGTTGAAAGGAACACTCTGCCCAGTCTTTTTGGGGACCCATACGAGTTGCTCACATTCCACTTCATTTCCTGTTTATGTGCATTCTTCACAAATTCAGCAAAACTAACTTAAAAACCACAAATAAATAACATGAGATAAAAGCAATAAAATGCAACAAATGCAATATCAATTACATAGAAATGAAACAAAAATGCAAACCAAAATAAAACAAAACAAATATATGGAATAAAAAAGTTATCCATGCATGACAACCGGACCAAAGTAATTACAATGCCTTATAAACAATACGAATGCATCTGCAAAAAAGGCACTTTTACATGATAGCATATTTCTACAAAAATAAAAGCCATAGCCTGATGCACTCACTACATACCTACAGGCTGTGAAAATTCAAAACTTCAGAAAAAGGCCATGTCTAGTTGAGCATTAAGAAGGAAAAAAAAAAGGCAGAAGAAAACACATCCACTATAATTCCTCACCATTGTACGTAATAAGATGGGTATGTCCAATTAGAAAAACAAAATCTGATTCATAGAGTATATTACCTGTGCTAAAACATGAATTTAACCCCCTAGCCAAGTATCGGGTGCCAGGATGGAGCCTACTACGACGAGCTGTAAGAGCAACAAGCCCTTCTAACTGACCCAAGCTTCCAAAACTTCGACATTCTGCAAAGCCCTATACATTAATATCAAGCAAACAGAATCAAAATGTAAAACTTATATGTTAACCACTTTATTTATCTCCTGTTAAGATAAATAAGACTGCAGTACAAGTAAATCCGGGTGAGCATAGGTTAGGCAAAAATAAATGCAAATAAAGAGAATAGAAAGTAAAGCATGCAGATAGTCTCACAGTCAAGCGATGAGGAAGAAGTAGCTAAAACTGGACTAAATATAACAGAAAATCAACTAAAGCTTGATACATGGGTAAATAAAATAAAAAAGTCATAAGATTCCAAAGAGCATGTATTCAACAAATTAAAATTTTAGCAGGTAAAACATAACAGGGAAAGCAGAAAGCAGCATTATATGGCTGTGAGGTGTCAGAGGCTCAAACAAAAATCAGAAACTAAGTTAAAAAAGTAGATAATTTGTTCACACCCAGAACCAGAAAACCAACAATCCCAAACTTCATCTTGAACGTCATTTATATACACCCAAATAATTTTTAAAAGTTATGCAATCATAGTAATCAGTAGCATGGATAAGCTGATGGATATTTATATAATATTCTACAAAAGGATAAGTTCAAATTAGAATTTTCTCAAAAAAACTCAAAAAGTAATGATAAATCGGAAATACAATGATGCAACACAAATACTGTATAGGCTAGATTCCCAATTCAAGATGATCTTCTGACCAGATTTTAAGATGTGATCACATAATGGATCAGAGCGATTCTAAGTTGCCTTGTAGTAAGCTGGAAGTTGCAGACGCATCCAAACTGGACAGTCTAAGGATATTTAAGCTTCAAATCAGAACAGATAACTTTATTTATACTGTTCAAATCTGTGTGGGAGAGAGATGGCTAAAAGTGCTATCAATTCCAAGTTGATGTTCAATTATTGTTATCAAATTTGGTTGACCAGACAACCAGCATAACCGACCTGCTCTGGCTGGAGTTAGTTCAGCTTTCTAAGTTTGCTGAGTTGCCTTTGACTACAAAAACATAAGGACTAATACAAAATAAAACCTTTGACAAGTTGTTTGATGAACCAATCTAAAGCAAAAGTAAACCTCAAACATCGAAACCTACGTCTGTATTTATATTATATTTGACAGTTAGTTAAAAACTCTATTGTCACTCTCTCCTACGATAAGACTTTATCATTTGTTAACCCTAGTTCTAAAAAGAAGTAGCTTGTGTAATTTTAGAGTCTATAATCCAAGGTGTCATAGTTAGGATTTTTATTTTGTTAGTGGCAAGCAAAACACAATTTTGGCTTTTCACCTTTATTTATCGTATTTTAAGAACCACACCAGCCTGAATAAACCTGTATATATCACATTTAACCATAAGAATTATTGACAAGAAAAATCATAAAAGAAATAATATAAGAATTGTGGCAACAGGACAAAACCAAAACATCAGTAGTTGGTTGGTTCCAATAGTCTGCATGTTAACTCTAGGTCAATAATTTGCAAATTGTTGATTCCTATCATAGATTATCATCTGAAATACTCAAATATAGGCAGAATAACCCACAACCACAAGCGATCATGAAACGAAGGATTACAGATTATTACTCACAGATTAGCAGTTGAAAAATGGGAAAGTTCCAGTGCCACATTTCATTACTAATTTCTTCATAGATAGCATTTCTTACCATTGTTGAATATATTGTTAGCGATGTGCTCTAACAAATTAAGCTTTTAGAGAAAGCAGTTGTTTTAACATGACATAATAATATACGATTACTTTCCAAGTCCCAAAACATCAGTTGAACTCTCCAGTGGAGGGTTGAGAGTTAAGACCCACAGGTGACAAGTGCAGATCACAATGTTAGCTTACAACTTAACAGTTTAAGCTATTAGAGCAAAAGATTGTTCAACAGCCCCAGGAGTCAGGACAAAGATTTGAGTTTGACTGTATTGTTTAGGCTTGCACCTAAAACTAACAAAGCCAACTCATTAGCAAAACCATTACATTCCTTCATTTAATAATTTCTTGTCACCTCATCAATATCTCATGCATGTATGCATGCTGTAGCATACAGCTCTGCAATAAATATACACACATGCAACTACATAACTGAAAAAATCAAACAACAAAAAACAGACATTTGGAAAGAAGTCAAGTTAAAAGCATTGTGCACAGAATCTGAGTTGTGAAGCAAAACCTGCAGAAGAGTGACACAGTGCAGTGGAAGCCCAATGTCTTTGAAAGATGTTGAAAACCATCCATTCCAAACAAATTCATCATCAGGATTTTCCAAGAGCATGTGGCTTGGAAAAGGTCGAGTGATGTCTCTTGTCTCACAGAAATAGTGCTTCCCATCAATGTCAAGCTCAGTTAAATCTTGAATATTCTTTATTTCTCCTTTACCCTGCTGCTGAGGATTCTGAAGAGATATTTTGATCCATTGACTCTCTGTCACAGTATATACACAACCTCCACCAGGCAAATTTGGAATGCTGGCAGTTAACTTTGTAGCTACAAGAAGCAACCCAAAGCTTCCTAGGGCAGCATAACCTAAAATTGCCCTTGCATAAGTTGTACTCCTACACAGCCACCGGGATCCATTTGTAATGTAATCTAAGGCTTCATCTTCAGATTTGAAGATATCAAAGCCCAGCTTCCCACTGTAGCAAAGTGCTCCGGTTGTTGGATCAATATATATCACCTGAGTGTCAGTCCTAGATGACAAGCTGGCAATAATACACACCTCACCAGAATCCAAAGTCACAACAACAACAGATGTGTGTCTTGAACCACCAACTGAATGCAATCAAGCAGAAAAGCAGTGCATGAACAGAATAGCACAAAATATGAGCATTTTCATTCTTGTTTCAGAAGTAATTATCAAATAAAGATATGAACTCTTGGGCATTGTTTATCGAAGTGAAAAACAAGAAGTGAATCATGATAAACCTACAAGAACAATAAATAAAAAATGAAAATAAAAAAGAAACCAATATGAAATGAATTATGAGGTTCTAAGCAATGTCAATATTTTGGCCAACTGCACTTTAAAGCAAGCGCCTTAACCAGAACCCAACAGAATTTTCCTCTATTTCTTTTTTCAGAACGTTAATTTTCATCAAGATAGTAATTAAGCACAATTCATAAAATCATCCAGATACATAGTCAGAATCTAGCCAAATGACTAATCACACAAGTATCCTATCTACAAACCATGAGAAACCACTATTATAAATTCATTTAGTTCACAAAATTCTTAAAAACTGAAATTATAACAACTATTCTCCAAGGAGCCCCTACTTACCAGTAAAACACAAGTAACCAATCTTCTTTACACAAATAGTATAACTGCTTACTACTGAGACAAGCTTGAGCAAAGGGATGATGAACTCACATCAATCTACTTAGATTTTTAATATGGCATACGGAATTGCTAATAACACAATCCACATAAATTTTCATTATCAGCTGAAACCATCAAAATTCAATTTGATCCAATTGTGAATATGAGGTATCACTTGTCAGCCCATTGACACAATTATAGAATTCAATATTCTTCAAAGGCTTCAAAATTTCTTCCTCAAAACTGTGAAAATAATCCAGTTTCTTCCTCAACAGCCTCAAAACGGAAAACCAAAGGACTGACTATTACTTTTTCCACCAGCAAACCAACAGAGGTTCTTTTCTCACATATAGTTGAGACACTCAGGTTGTTTTTGATATCGATCATCAAATATCTTATTTCTCTTGACATAATGGCCCACACCAAATAAATATTGTGAAAACCATTTAAAGGTTCTTTTGGACTGATGGATGATCAACAAAACAATCAATTGCATAAATGGCTCAAGGTTTACTTAAGGGAAGAGGAGTAATTTAAAGAGAATCTGTGAATTAAAAAAAAAAAAAAAGTGAATCTGTGAATCATGGGACAAATAGTACGCTGCTTGTCCGCTAAGAAAGCCTCAAGTGATGTAAGCAACAACAGCTCCACTTGCACAATGAGATAAACACTTCCATCAACACCAAGGGGAAAGTTTTTGCCAGTTTATGTGGGTGAGTGGCCCACAAATCATGAAATACCAGTCACATCCCTTAGGAAATCCCAAGTCAAAAGCATGGCTCTTCATGCAGATCTTCACTCCCTATGTTGATTCATTCTTCTAGCCACCAAGTTAGAACCTCTAAAACATCCCATAAACTTTAAGAACTAAATCTCCAATGTGGGTCACAACTCACAACTACTGACATATATTCAAGCTACAAGGAGGCACAACACTTTGGCATAGCTGCTAAAGTTACTTAACATTCCTTGGAGTGTGCCAGAACCTAACCTTGAAACAGTAAGCTTATAAAATCTCTTAGAATGTTAATCTTCAAGGAGTTCTAAAGTCTATGACATCTCTTTAAAATGCTGCACATAAAGTTCTCTCAAGTCTCAAACCATTCTAAAAAATGTGGCTACCTAATTTGGGAGCCCAGTATCACATCCTAAAGATATAATCCATGATCTATGTCCTGATATGAGGAAAAATTACTTGTGATGGGTTTCGTGATATACTAACCCCAACCCCTTTACATGCCAACTTTAGGGTGGTTCTTCTATCAACAAAAATCAAAAGTGAGAAATCCATGAATGATGATAACAACTGCATTAATTTGACAATGAAAAACAAGGTACATAAGCTGTTTAAGGCTTTTCCCGAGCTATTTCTCATAGATAATTTTACACTAGCGGTTAGCCAATTTTCAATATATATTCATCAAATACGTAGTATGATACTCACCAGGTGATTCCATGCGCACTCAATAAATTTGACTAATAGTTACCGACTGCCTCAGATTTTAGCACCTGTGATGGAATGAGCAAATAATCCAATGAAACGGAGCTGAGAAAAGCAGAAATACTCATTGACTGAAATAGTAATAAATAATAATGAACAAGCAGCAGAAAACTTCCTATAGCAAATATATTCTCTTACAAAATAAATAATTGAAACTGAAATGTTGAAGAAAAGAAGAGTGGGTCTCTGTCTATTGTAAAACTAGCAATATTCTTACTCTACAACTTGGTTCAAAAAACTGAATATAATGCCACAAAAGTGGGAGAGTTCCAAAATAAGTTAACCTCATCCACTTAAAAAAACATAGTTTTATTTAAAAATATCCTACCACCAAGGAGTTTAGAAATATTTACCCAAACTCATGTAAGTGCTAAAAGTGCAGCGAAGTGAAGAATTAAAATTAAAATTGTTCTCTCTCCATATTTCCAGGAATCATAGACAAGATTTGAATTAAGATCCAAAACACCAAAATGGCCCTTTCCCAACAAGAATCCGTATGGCTTTCAATCTTAGAAAGGGCTATCCTTCCTCTCCACACCCAATCAAAAGCAAAACAAAACCAAACACACTTCCAGAAAGCAACTTCCTGCCCTCTACATTAAAGATCTTAAGCTAGATTCAACAAACAAAAATAAATAAAATACTAAAATCGAAGAAACGAAGCCCCTATTTCGTTCAAATCTATCATGGAATTCATTTGCAAATGAAAAGAATTCCATGATGGACAAATGAATGAATTCCTTTGTTTGCTATAATGTATATTAAATATAGAATTCATTTCAAATGAAGTTAATTATGTTTGGCATAAATGTAGAATTCAATTCAATATTCTTTTTTTTTTTCAAAACTATCCTTTTACATCTACCACCACTATCACTCTAACATTAACACTACCACCACCACCCTATCACAACCACTCTGCCGCTGCCGCCACTTCACCACTGCAGCCACCACTTTACTAGACTGTTACCACACCAAAGATGAGATGAACAAGAATCCTAATTTACTAGACTTCACTCAATGAACTGAGATTTGCTGTACGTTCCATTATAAACCATAAGAAAAGAATAACATTGAAAAATTGCATGATGTGTTTTAATCAACATATATAAGAATGAAGGCTTTCTTGCCACTGACAAATGATCCATCAGGAATCACCTTAAGCACATTGAATCTAAGAGTCTTTGATAGTGGCCTGCATTTGTCAAAAATTTGAACCAAAAAAGGGGACAATGACCAATGAAAGAGACCAAAAATTGTAAAAGTACACCAGTTAAAATAAATCACATGGAGATACTGAAACTAACCTGCATTGCCCAATAATAACATGATCGCCTTCTTTCACAGGCAAACACGGAGATATGTGCGCCAGAATATTTGAATGTCTCTTCTCATATCTATGAAAAAGAAGAGGGCAAAATGATACAATTGCTACAAAAGCAAACTACTGTCATAAATAATTTTGGATAGACACATCCATCCCGTAATTTTTTGTACCTCAATTGTACACTCACTGAATAAAGCTATATTATTAATAAATTTAAAAGTGCCTTGATTTGATCATGCAAATAATAATCTGATCACAGTGCATAACTTGACTAAATGACAACTCAACCAATGCTTGCTAAATCTCTACGCCTCACCTGGAGCTGTACAGAAATTCGAATGCAGAACCTTTTGTATTACCTAAAGCCAAATAATTTCATGGGAAGCCAAATTAAGTATCATACAGAAAATTATGCAACGCACATATACTAATGAAGTTAAATCAGGCATTAGAAATTCCAAGTATAGAGCACAATGAAAAATCACAACTACTGATGGCAAAAAACAGCTGAAAATGAACCAATAGAGGTAGGATTTAGTCCAATGGATTCAAGAACAAACTACCAAATCATACCACAAAGTCATGATTTAAACTGAAATTTTATTAAATATAATGCGTTTTACAAATAATTCCCATGAAACAGTAAGTATATTTAAAGTGTTTTTAGAGACCTACTTCTAACAACAGTTATGGCAAATAATACAGAACAAGAAACCGGATTTATTTTCTGCAAGGTGCCATTCTTGGTTAGACCAGGGCCATGCAGTTCAAACTAGAAAAATTAAGCAAAATGTAAGCAAGCAATAATTTAAGGCACATTTGTTCAACCTGATACTTTTTTTTCATGAAAAGCAAACAGAGAAAGTATGTGTAAAACAAACTGGAAAATCAAATTCCACCCAACATTTGTTCAGAGGAAAATTGAAATTTCTAATCTACAGAGGAAAACAGAAGTTATCGATTGATATGAATTGCATATGATACTCATACCACAAATTAAAAAGAAAAAAAACTGATCCAGTAGACATATGTTGAAAAATTACAACATTGACTTAGCTAGTCAAAATATATATAAGCCCAAATTAAATGAATTAAATTATAATTTGACATACCAAAGCCGGACTGAGTTGTGAATTTTAACTGCCATAAGGCTATATAATTAAGCGCCAACCGTGTGATTGCACTTAAGGGAGAAATATTAAGAATTATAGATCCCGCATCAGAAAAATATAAACAAAAAGCTAGTCATTCTGATGTGTAATTGATTATATGAGCTAAAATTAAATGAATTAAATTATAATTTGACCAGCACTCCCTCCCAATTTAACAACATATCATACATGTGAAGGAACAAAGTTTAATAGCATCTATAGTGAAAGAAACTCAATTCTAGCAAAACATGAATCAGACAAGGAACATCTAATCCATTAACAAAAAGCACTGGTTTCCAAATTTCTCAATCCATTAAGAATCAGATTCTTCTCATTTCTTGAGGAAACTATGTAACAAACATCTCATAAACAAAAAGCACACACAAACAGATCCTAGATGCATCAGATCTATGGAGAACACAAAGAAATCATGTAACAAATAATGCCATGGAAGGAAGCATAGAAGGCGAACTTACAGAGAGCTCAGAAGCAGGATCCAATAGAAGCAGACGGTAAATGAAATCAGGATGAGAAAATTACCAAATTGGTTGATTAAGGAATTTGAAATTAAATTGAGAAACGGAGAGATTGAAGATTTCAGAGAAAGCAGAGAGACATTCAAATGCGAAAGAGAAAGAAAAGTTGAGTTTATGTGTTCAAATGGTAAAACACGAACAAAGAAGACGAAGACGAAGAAGAAGAAGATAGAAACGAAGATATTGTACGAAACTATGAAAAATATATTTTTGGTTTATATATAATAGAAATAGAATGTATGCATGTTAGTAATTATGTCATCGAACGACCCGCTAGAATACAATGAAATTACGACATCTGTTGTTCCTTACCAATCACAGCTTAATTTCACTATTAAACCTAAGCAATATCACTCCAGCCAAGTTTGAGCCCACTCCCCAATCTCTTATAAAAATTAAAAAAAAAAAGCAACAAACATTTTAAAACTATTAATTTTAATTATAACATTTTAAAAATAGTTTAAACAATAAATTAAAAAAATGAGCTTTTAAAATATTTTAAATTATTTAGGTGATATCTTAACCCAGTGGTATATAATAATAAGATATTTAAAATTTAATTTATAATATAAAACTCTTTAATATTTTTTTCTAATATTCAATAGATAGTTTATAAGTTATTTATAAGGGTTTATTAATATATATATATATATTTCATGAATTAATAATTTTGAGTAAAATTAAAGTATTAATTTATGTAATTTAAATTATTGAGATTGTGAATAAATATATAATATAATTAAAATTTTTTTAATAAGTGTCAAATTTATAAAAAGAAATTATAGTTTTTAATCTAATAAATATCATGGCAGCAAAATAAACTAGAAATTAGCTAGTGAATGTTACTAGAAGTTTTATGTTACTTAAATTAAAAATGATGAGGTTTTATTTACAAATTTAAATTTGTGTATTTTATTGTTACTATCTTTTAACTTAAGGTACCATTTATGACTCCGTATATTTCATGGAATATATTTTTGTAAAATATATTTTTTTATATTTTTTAATATTTAAGACACTTAATAAAATAGATCAATAAAAAATAATTTCATACCTGTAACACCCCAAAATTTTAATTTTTATGAGCATTTTGGTATTTTAATTTTATTTAAATTTCAGGAATTTTTTTGAGATTTTTCGGATTTTAAAAATCGGATTCGATTTTCCGAAAATATAAACTTTGATGATTTTTAAAAATTAATTTAAAGACCACGTGGCAAAACTAAAAATATATTTGGAGTCTACGTATTTTTCTGAGTTTTATGGAATTTTTTCGAAAGTTTTAGACCTCGTTTTCGATCCCGAGGCAGAGTAAAAATTTAAAATTGTGTATTCTGAATCGAACCGGCCGAATCGAACCGGACCGGATCGGACCGGTCGAATCGGACCGGCCTTTTCCTTCTTCCCTTTTTCTTCCCCGCGCGCGTCGTTCCCTCTCCCTTTTCTCTCTCTTTTCTCTCTCCTCCCCTCCCCTGCCGCCGCCTCCGCCTCCCAGTGCCGGCCGCCGCCTAAACAATGGAACGCGCGAACGCCTCCTCGCGCGCGTTTCGCTTCCGGCCAAATCCGGCCGATCCGGCCACCAATTGGACTGGGTCTTGTGTCTAAAATCATCTACTCGACGAGAGCTTTCCATAGACACCAAGAACGCCGAAATCCATCGAGCGGTTTGTCCGATTTTTGCTCGGGAAGATTTTAGCCCATTTCGACTTTTGGGCTAGATTTCTCGAAAACCGTGAATCCCACGAGAAAACCGAGGCTACCAGCACGCTCCATTCGTCGAGAGCTTCGCAACGACATAAATTTCGAATTTTTCCGACACCGTTTTTCGGTGGGTCCCACGGAACTTCGCAGTGTTTTTCCGAGCATTAAATGAGCTTAGAAAATTCTGAAAAATTTATGTACTAACCCCCGTGTTATGGGCTTCGTGTAGGTATCCTCGATTCGCGGAAATTCGACAGTTGACCGGGTCTGCGAAAGTCCGGCCAGACAGACCCGTTTCCGGAAAGGTCTCCGAATTGGACCGAGGTTTTGGCTAGCCCCCCATTGTCAGACGTCCCGAGCGCGTTCCCGAAGTCGGAATCGGCAAAGGTAAACCCGAACCTTGCTTTTTCGTAATTTTCTAGTGCTTAAATAGGATTAAAAATCCATAAAATATTCGTGGTAGCTTAGAAAATTATGATTCTTTTTGCAATAGCTTAGTAATATTACTAAGGACCGCGGGGCAGAGTTTTATAATTTTTAGAGCTTGTTTGGGCAGTTTTTGCAAAAATGATCAATAATAAGGACTAAATTGAAATTTTGGGTATTGTGATGGATGACTGATTTGATGGGCCCAGGAGGGGCTGTGTGATATGATTGAACTGTGGATATATGGATTGTGAATATAGAAGTGTGTTTTGAGCCATTTTGCAGGTTGGGTAGGTCTTAGGTATAGGGGAGACTCACTGATTTTCTACGACTTAGGACGTATTGGTCTTTTTCTTTGTTTGTATTGAGTCAAATTTATTAAATGATTGTAATAAAAATTGTCAGGTGAGCTGGGACAGCCTTCTTCCTCCGCCCAACCGCCACAGTGATTATCGTCAAGTCTGTGAGTAGAATATTAATTTTAATTGTAATTTCGATATTATTATATGTTCAAGCATGCCCATGCATCACTTATATGCATATATTTATGTAGTTAAACTCTAGGCACGATTTATGTTGCATTCATAACTGTTGATGTGCCATGGATGTTGTTGTGGTAATTTGGAGCGGTGGCGTGCGTGTGATGTGGTGTGGACTATGGATAGGACGGGGTAGTCACGGCTTGAGTAATTCGCTGGGACCCTCGATTTGGTTTTTAAGTGGAAGTCCGAGCTTGAGTAATTCGCTGGCACCAGGTTGGATTTAAGAGGGTTGTATAGGGGATCAGCTCTCATATGTTATGATTGATACTACAGGGTGTGTGAGTGCTCCAAATTACCTTTTTGATGTTATGATGTGAAAATATTGTTGATGTTGCATTTCACTCCACAGGTTGCATTAGTACTAGATAGTTATAGAGATTATGGTTAAAATTGATATTTTACTCTCTGAGTCGAACGCTCACTCCTGTTCAAAAATTTTTACAGGCCACAGGAGGATATTTTATTCTGGGTTAACCTGCTTTTCTACTTCGCAGGTTGTTTATCAATATTTGTGTAATTTTATTTACTCCTAGAATTTCCGCATGTGTTAGCAGTAATTATTTGAATTTGGTCTGTAATATTATTATCATGTTGGACCTGTAAACTTAATATTCTATGTCTGTTTTGATGGATTGGATGAGGGAGCTGAGCTCCCATTTATTATTATGTTGATGAGTATGTGGAGGGTGAGCTGAGCTCCCCAATTGACTATATATTGTGTTTATAGGTCGGGTGAGTCGAAAACTCCCCGTTGGAAAGTCCATTTTATGGCCGGACTCTGTCCGTTTGTTTTCTTGAAATTGGGCCCAAATGGGCCTTAGAGTTGGGTTAATGAACAGTTAGGCTTACTACGGGCCTCGGGGGCTTTAGGCTGGCCCAGGTCCTAGTGCCGGTCCGGCCCATAGGTTGGGTCGTGACAATACCATAAAGTCATTTTTTCATTTGTTACAAAAAATATTTTCTTAATAAAAAAGAAAACTAAGCCTTTTTAAGGACATGGCTTCTTTAAAAAAAAAAAAAAAAAGAAAATCATTTTCATATAAATATTTTTTATATATAAATTATTTTTCGTAAAATAAATGGACTCGTAATTTATCCCAATTTTCTCTTTATTAATTTGACATTTATAAGTGAAAATTTTAATTCTACTACTATTTATTTATTTATAGCCCCAACGATTTAAACTGTGTAAATTAACACTCCAATTATCCAAATCATGTTTACTCGAAATTATCAATCTACAAAAATATACCTTTTTAATGTAACACCCCAAAATTTTAAATTTTATGAGCATTTTTGGTATTTTAATTTTATTTAAATTATAGAAATTTTTTTGAGATTTTTCGGATTTTAAAAATCGGGTTCGATTTTCCGAAAATATAAACTTTGATAATTTTTAAAAATTAATTTAAAGACCATGTGGTAAAACTAAAAATATATTTGGAGTCTACGTATTTTTCTGAGTTTTTTGAAATTTTTTTCGAAATTTTTAGACCTCGTTTTCGGTCTCGAGGCAGAATAAAAATTCAAAATTTTGTATCTTGAATCGGACCGGCCTTTTCCTTTTTCTTCTTTCCTTCCCCGCGCGCGTCGACCTCTCTTCCTTCTCTCTCTCTTTTCTCTCTCCTCCTGCCCCTGGCCCACCTCCCCTGCCACCCCACCGGCGCGCCACCCACCTCCCGGCCACACGCCCCAAACGGCCGGAAAATGCGCGCGAACTCCCTCCCTCGCGCGCGCGGCGTTTCGACTTCTCCGGCCAAAATCCGGCCGATCCGGCAACCAATCGAACCGGGTCGTGTCTAAAATCATCTACTCGACGAGAGCTTTCCATAGACACCAAGAACACCGAAATCCATCGAGCGGTTTGTCCGATTTTTGCTCGGGAAGATTTTAGCCCATTTCGACTTTTGGGCTAGATTTCTCGAAAACCGTGAATCCCACGAGAAAACCGAGGGTACCAGCACGCTCCACTCGTCGAGAGCTTTGCGGCGATATAAATTTCAAAATTTTCCGACACCGTTTTTCAGTGGGTCCCACGGAACTTCGCAGTGTTTTTCCGAGCATTAAATGAGCTTAGAAAATTCTGAAAAATTTATGTACTAACCCCCGTGTTATGGGCTTCGTGTACGTATCCTCAATTCGCGGAAATTCGGCGATTAATCGGTCCGTGAATTTCCGCCGCATGCACTGCTAGGAAAAGTCTCCGAATTGGATCGAGGTTTTGGCTATCCCCCCATTGTCAGACGTCCCGAGCGCTTTCCAGAAGTCGGAATCGGCAAAGGTAAACCCGAACATTGTTTTTACGTAATTTTCTAGTGCTTAAATAGGATTAAAAATCCGTAAAATATTCGTGGTAGCTTAGAAAATTATGATTCTTTTTGCAATAGCTTAATAATATTGCTAAGGACCGCGGGGCAAAGTTTTAGAATTTTTAGAGCTGATTTGGGCAGTTTTTGCAAAAATGGTCAATTATAGGGACTAAATTGAAATTTTACATATTGTGATGGATGATTGCTTTGATGGGCCCAGGAGGGGCTGTGTGATGTGATTGAGTTGTGGACATATGGATTGTGAGTATAGAAGTGTGTTTTGAGCCCTTTTGCAGGTTGGGTAGGTTCTAGGTATAGGGGAGATTCTGCTGGATTTTCGGCACGACTTAGGACGTAATTGGTCTTTTCTTGATTTGTATTGAGTCATTTGTATTAAATAAATGTAATGTAATTGTCAGGTGAGCCGGGACAGCCTTCTTCCTCCGCCCAGCCGCCACAGTGACCGTTGTTAAGTCTATGAGTAAAATATTAATTTTAATTGTAATTTCACTATTATTATATGTTCAAGCATGCCCATGCATCACTTATATGCATATATTTATGTAGTTAAACTCTAGGCACAAATTATGTTGCATTGATAATTGTTAAAGTGCCATGATGTTGTTGTGGTAATTTGGAGCAGTGTGCGTGCATTGGTGTGCGTGTGATGTGGTGTGGACTATGGACAGGACAGGTAGTCACGGCTTGAGTTCTTCGCTGGGACCCGATCCTTCGGGGGGTAGTCACGGCTTGAGTTCTTCGCTGGGACCCCCGATTTGGTTTATTAAGCGAAAGTCCGGCTTGAGTTCTTCACTAGCACCAGGTTGGATTTAAGAGAGCTGTATAGGGGATCAGCTCCCATATATTATGATTGATGCTACAGGGTGCGTGAGTGCTCCAAATTTACCTTTTTGATGTTATGATATGAAAATGTTGTTGATGTTGCATTTCACTCTACATGGTGCATTAGTTTTAGATAGTTATAGAGATTATGGTTAAAATTGATATTTTACTCTCTGAGTCGAACGCTCACTCCTGTTCAAAAAATTTTCCAGGCTACAGGAGGATATTTTTGAGGTTAACCTGCTTTCTCCCTCGCAGGTCGATTACTAATGTTTGTATAAACTTGTTAAATCTTAGAATTTCCGCATGTGTTAGAAATGTTTATTTCATTGTGGTATCTAAACTAAATTAGTCTTTTTGACCTGTACAATTAATATTCTATCCAAGTTAGATGGATTGGATGAGGGAGCTGAGCTCCCATTTATTTTTATGCTGATGAGTATGTGGAGGGTGAGCTGAGCTCCCCAATTGAGTATTTATTGTGTTTACAGGTCGGGTGAGTCAAAAACTCCCCGTTGGAAAGTCCATTTTATGGCCGGACTCTGTCCGTTTGATTTCTTGAATTTGGGCCCAAATGGGCCTTAGAGTTGGGTTAATGAACAGTTAGGCTTACTACGGGCCTCGGGGGCTTTAGGCTGGCCCAGATCCTAGTGCCGGTCCGGCCCATAGGTTGGGTCGTTACATTTAAAATCTAATAATTGTCATAGAAACATAAATTATCTAGAAACTAGCTATTGATTATTACAATAGTTTTTATATTACTTAAATTAAATATCAAAAAATTTTATATTATAAATTGAACTTTAGATAGCTTAGATATCTATTTGAATAATTTTAAGGACCGCAAAGTCGGTAATAAGTTTAAAGGGTATTTATCTTAATTTATAATATGAGTAAACCAGCTTATAAGTTATAAAAATAAATTTACATATATATTTATAACATTTTTTGAGCTTATAAATTAAAAAAAGAATAAATTTGAGATAACTAATTTTTCATTTTTATATTTATAAGCTAGTTTAATGAAATATTTTATTATATTATTCTCTTTTAATTTTTAAAATTTCAACACACTTTTCATTTAATATTATTTTTAGTCATTTTAATAATAAATATGATTATAAGTTATTTTTTATCTAGTATATCAACTACTTATCATTTTAACTAAGCACATAACTATTTTAAATTTTAAGTGTTTATAAGCTGATTGTAAATGAGCTTATAAACTCATTTTTTCATAAAAAAAATAATATTAATTAATTTTCAATATTAAAAACTACCCTTAACTTTTTTTTTAATTTTGCTTTATTATTCATTTTATTTTTATTTTTTAAAATCTTATGCATTTTAATAAAATTAAATACTTGGTCATTGTATTTTACTTTCATTAAACTGTTTTGTTTATTCGTCAAATTTTTTATTAGTTAATGCATATCAAATTACTATTTAGTTTCTCTATTTTACTGGAAACTAATTAGTTAGAGCATATTTGATCTAACTATTAAATGCAGTTGATAGTTGTTACTGTTAGCTGATAACTAATAGCTGCTAATTGATGATAGCTGATTTATATTAAATGTTTAATAAAACTATATTTAGTTATTACCGTTGATATACAAAATGACTAATGAGGGTATATATCATATAATTTATTTATTATTAAAATAAATATAAAATTGTAAAATTATTATATTATATTATTTATTTTATTATTAAATAAATATATAATTATTAATTTAACATATTATATCATTTATTATATTATTAAAATAAAAATATAATTATTGATTTATTATATCATATTATTTATTTTATTATTGAAATAAGAAAATAATTAAATTTCAAAAAAAAAATTAAATAATTTTAAAAAATGCAATTGTAAAATAATAAAATAAATTTATTATTGATAAAAAAGATCTTACAATTTTAAGTTTTTAGAAAAAAAGCATATTTGTTCATAATAAATAAGTATTTTATATCTTATGTTATTAACAGAAAAATATTTTAACAAAATTACAATATATCAATTAAGGTATTAAGATTGTAAATAAAAAAAAAGTAAACAACATTAATAATATTAATTTTTGAGTTATAAGAAAAAGGATAATACGGTATAAATAAAAATTATAATCAAATTAACTATCAGCTAATGATAAACAAATTTAAAAATAGAGCTAATACAAACTTCAGTTAATGAGTATCATATTAGTTACTTATTAGCTATCAGCTCTATTTTTTTAAGGTTGTCAAACACTTTAGTTCACATATTTGGATGTCTATCAGCTATCAGTTGCACCCAAAGGTAAACCATATACTTCTTTAATCCCTATACTTTGAAAAATATTACTATTTAGTCTTCTATTTTAGTAAAATTAATTATTTAGTCATTATATTTAAGAACACAATATTTTAAAAATATATATTTCTGTATAAAAATAAAAATTTTGTCAAGTGGAGATTAAATTTGAATTTCCCTTTTTTTAATTGTTTAAGTATTTTTATTTAATTTCCTAAGCATCAATTTTGTGTTTTCTTTATTAAAAAATAATTTTTCTAAATTATCGCATTAATTATTTTGAGATTTAGGGGAATTAAATAATTTTTTTATGCATATAACTTGTATCAATTTATATAAAAGAAAAAAAATGAGAAAATAGTGGGAAAAGTATGAGTGTAGAGGGGAAGAAGTATGATGAGAGAGAAATAAGGAGGGTAAGACATAAATAAGGGAAAGAGAGTCGGAAAATAACATAAGAGATTAAATAATTAACTAAATTAAATTACATATATTAATTAATGTATTTTTTAAAATAAATAAATAAACTAATTAATTTTACTTAAATAAAAGACTAAAATTAATTTAACTAGTATAAAATCTTTCGATTAATAGAAAATTTAACAAAAGAACTAAATACTTTAAAGTAAAATGTTCAATTTAGTCCTCGTACTTATTGGAGAAGTTTAATTTACTTTATTTTCAATTTTTTGTCTAAATTAATTTAGAAGTTTCAATTTAAACTCAATTTAACTCAAATTAAAATTTGTAGGTTAAATTTCTTGGTTTAAATAAAAAATTAAAAAGTTTAATTTCTTAAGTTTGGTACTAATTTTTTTTTTATTTAAGTCCAAAAATTAAGAAGCTTAATTTCTTAATTTTCTTATTTTTTTGGCTAAATTAAGCTTAAATTGAAATTTTTACGTTAAATTTTACAAAAAATTAAAAATATATTAAATTAAACTTTTTCAATAAATACAGGGGTATAATTAAACTTTAAGCCAATAGTTTATACTCAACTCAACTCAACTCAACTAAGCCTTTATCCCAAAAATTTTGATCGGTCATATGAATTCTCTTTCTCCACTGTAAATGATTTTGGGTTGAATCATCGAAAATGTGTAATGCTTCTAAGTCATGTTGTACTACTTTCCTCCAAATCAGTTTAGGTCTACCCCTTTTTTTCTTTCTATCCTCTAACCTAATGTCCTTTACTTGTCTAATTGGAGCCTCCGTATGTCTACACTTCACATGGCCAAACCACCTCAATTTCCCTTCTCTCAACTTATCTTTAATTGGCACCACTCCTATATTTTCTCTAATACTCTTATTACGGACTTTATCTAGTCTAGTATGGCTACTCATCTACCTTAATGTTCTCATCTCTGCAACTCTTATCTTAGATACATACGACTCATTTGGTGCCTAATACTCACTATCATATAACATGGCCAGTCGTATGGTTGTATAGTAAAATTTTCCTTTCAACTTATTAGGAATCTTGCGATCACATAAAACTCCGTGGGACGTCTCCACTTCAACCATTCTGCTTTAATCCTATGACTAACATCCTCCTCACATTCCCCATCTACTTGAAGGACTGAGCTGAGATATTTAAAGTGATTACTTTGGGACAGTACCACTCCATCCAAACTAACTCATTCCCTATTACCAGTTTGTCATTCATTGAACTTGTAATGCATGTATTCTGTCTTCATTCTACTTAACTTAAAACCCTTTGACTCTAGAGTACTTATCCAAAGTTTTAGCTTTCTATTGACTCATTCTTGTGTCTCATATATCAGAACTATATCATCCGCAAACATCATGCACCAAGGGATACTCTCTTGTATATGTTTCGTCAATTCATCTAAAACTAATGTAAAAAGGTAAGAGCTTACAGCTGAACTTTTGTATAATCCCACTGAGATAGGAAATTGCCTTGTGTCCCCTCCCACTGTGCGCACAATAGTAGTTGTTCCTTCATACATATCTTTCAATACTTGTATGTACTTAATAGATATCCTCTTTTGTTATAACATTCTCTATAAGACATCTCTTGGAATACTATCATAAGTTTTCACCAAATCAATAAAAATTATGTGTAAATCTCTCTTCACATCTCTACATTTCTCCATCAAGCTTCTAATGAAAAAGATCGCTTTCATAGTTGAACGACCGGGCATGAAGCCAAATTGATTGGGAGAGATAGAAATGAAAGAAAAATACAATGACTAAATAATGTATTTTTTTTTAAATATATAGACCAATTAGATAGTTCCATCAAAACATATGGACTAAATTATAATTTTCCTTTATTTTTTCAAAAAATTAAATTTATTAAATATTTGAATAAAAAAGAGAATATTATTTAAATATTTTGATATAATTTAAATAAAATTTAATTATATTATAAATAGAATATTGTGAGTATTATTTTATTTTTTAGCGTTTTTATCTTGCTTTTTCTGTTTCTCATTTATTTCCTTTTATTTTTTTTTCATATAATTATACTTATTATTTACATAAAATAATATTATTTAAATATTTTCATATAATTTAAATAAAATTTAATTAAATTATTAATTGAACAATGCAAGTATATTTTACTTTTTGGCTTTTTTTTTTATCTTTTTTTTATTTTTTTATTTTTCATATAATTAATCTTATTTAACATTTACATAAAAAAGATAATATTATTTAAAAATTTTACCATTCACCATTTGATCTTGCTTTTTTATTTTTTCTTTTATTTTTTCCTTTTGCTTATGAATTATGAAAGTGCTATTTTACTTCTTGAACTTTGTGATACAATTCATGAAAATTTCTTGCAAGACTGCATCACTTTGTCTCTCTCTTTATATATATATATATATATATATATATATATATATATATATATATATATATTTCCTTTTAGCTTTTTTATTTTATTTTTTATATAATCAAATTTATTTAATATTTACATAAAATAGTATTATTTAAATATTTTTATATAATTCAA
Source organism: Hevea brasiliensis (assembly GCF_030052815.1). Classification (NCBI taxonomy): domain Eukaryota; kingdom Viridiplantae; phylum Streptophyta; class Magnoliopsida; order Malpighiales; family Euphorbiaceae; genus Hevea; species Hevea brasiliensis. The sequence continues at coordinate 100,393,163 of NC_079494.1, forward strand.
ATAAAATCTATTTGAATTATACATTCATCTTTATCATACTTTAAAAACATGAATTTGTAAAATACAATTTCTATATTCATCATAAACTAAAAGTAATTTATAATGTTGTCATTAAAAAAAATGCAAATTATATTATTACAAAATTAATTTGATATATATACACACATGATCAATCTTATTTGCACATATCAAAAGTCAATTCTGAGTTACTATATTCCAACAACAATATGTAAAACTTTTGTTTTATATATATATATATATATATATATATATATATATATATATATATATATATATATATATATATATATTCCCTCTTTCTTCTTATTTCATTTAGTTGAACCCTCCAATTTTCACCTTTTAAATTCAAACAAATTTTAAGAGCTTTTTTTTTTTTAAATTATTGATAATAGGTAAAAGGCTAAAAAGGGACTTTTGTTAATTAAAATATATAAAATATATGTGTATATATAATTATTTTATTTTATTACAAAGCAAATTTACTTCCATACGAAAAATTATGATGATTTAATAAAATTTTATAATTTATTTTATATAACTTTTACAAATTAATTTTTAATAAAATAATTAATTACAAAAAATTTATTAAATTAACATAAAAATAATTATTACAAAAACTATATATAACATAATTTACTATAATAAATAAGTAATTTGCTGTTACGTATAATTTATCAATTATATTTTTTAATAAAATATTATATGCATATTTATTCTATATATTTAAAATTTTATATATTTTTTTAAATTAACAAATTATTTATAATTATATTTTTTCAAAAAAAAATAATTCAATCATTTTTAAATTTTATTAAATCATTTTTTAACAAATAATTTCTATATAATACACCAATATATATATATATATATATTGGTGTATTATATAGAAATTATATATAAGGTCACAATAGCACCTAAAAATCTGTACCAGAATTTATGCGAAAGTTACGAAAAAAGAAAAGAAAATAAGGATAATGAGATAGTTGCAGAGATTGAAGCAATTTGCTGCAAATCCAAATTTTGGTCCCACCAGGAAAAAACGAGAGGCGATGAGCAGCCAAATTGCTGAAGCTAACGGCATAGACAAGCCACACGATTCTCCTCTCACATATCTTATACGTATTGAGTATTGGACAGATGGCCATACAATAACTGATATCCACTGCTGTTTCCTGTGATTTGTATTCTCTTGTAAGAAATGGGTTCAAACCCATTAATCTTTTTTTCTTTAGATGTTAAGTTTGTATATGTTTTTAATTCTTCACTCGCAGTAGTGATTTAATTTCAAGGAATTTCCATGAAGAATTGGCTTTTAGCTTACCAAATTGAACTGGGTCTCTTTTAGTTTGGCTTAGTTTTTAATGTTGCTCTGTAATTATATCAGTGCCACTTGCTTTCTCACATTATTAAAAAAAAAAAAAGAAAAAAATCATTTGGATTACTGACGTGATCGTCTTTAATTCACTTGGTTCTGGTTTAATTTAGATTGTTTTGATCTATATACATTACTTTCTTTAAGTTCTATATTTATTACTGGTGGTAGAGTTTCAAATTTTCAGAAACAAACTAAGGAATTTTATTGACTTTGGTTTAGTTGTGCTTATTTTTATCATTCTTTTCTTTATTTCTTTCTCTTTTTTTGAATTTCTAATTCACAATGATATAAAAGGAGCAAGGCGGCGGTTATTTTATTTTGTTAAATTTTATTTTATTTTTTTGGTTGAAATGCATATTTTTGTTTGCTCTGTTGACTAGTTTTATTACATCTTTACTTCTTTTGGGCTCAAGGATTGAATCTCATGAAGTCCACTTGTAAATTGATTATATTGTTGTAAATTCAGATAGTTTCCTTTCATCATAGCTTAGTTTTGTCCAAATCATTTTACCTTCTTCCTTTCCTTTTTGGTGATTTGTTTGGTTTCACTTTGTTTACTTTATCTGGCTTTTAAGCAGAAAATGGGAGTTTTGTGAGGTATTCTTTTGGGTTTCATATTGAGTTGACACAAAAATGATGCCTGTTTGCTCAGCCACCCCATGCTGTTCTTCTCATCCTCAGGTAAGATTTCACTTCCTATGTGGCTGCTTATGGAATTTAACTTGTGTTTACTGTCAATGTTACTTAGTTTATGGTTTTATATTATTTTTACTTGAATTGCTGCTTCTAAATAAGCTAAGAAGTTGTGCATACTTGACCTAAAGCTGAATAAATCTTTAAAATTTTTTTGTTAGTTTAAGACTTTCAGAAAGTGTAAATGGGTGTTTTCTTTATGGAAGCCTAAATAAAGTAAAAATGCTTATAGTTCACTGTGGTTCTCCAAATTCTGTTCAACAATCAGTGAGAAATTTTTTAAATGTAATTTGTAATGCCATATCAATCTATGTTATATTGGCATGAAAAATTTATTGGCACCTATCTTTGGTGTTGATAATTTTTCATTTATGTGCATGTTCTTTATTAAGACCCATTCACTAAGATGTTATCTTGAGCAATAGTCCATGACAATTATTTGTCTTTTCATACTGTGCTCCACTTTCATGTATATTATTAACATTTTTTTCACAAATTTGAAATTATAAATACTGAAGATTTCATTCCACGGAGGACTGCAACTCTTTTGTCCACACCGGAATGATTCTGAATCCAGATGTATTGTGGAAGACAGAGTTGGTATGGGCTTTCCAAACGGAACTCATCGGCAAAGAATTTCCTTTGAAACTCAAGCTGCAAAATCATCTTACCCCATTTTCCATGAAAGAAATGAACTATCAGTACCCATGGAAATCACTGAAAATCCTAACTGCAGAAATGAATTAAATAACATTAAATGCAAGTTATACAATGCACTGGACCTTAAGGGTAGGGAGAAAGTGGAATATGTAGAAAGTTATAGCATATCTGATGTAAAAGAGGGACTAACGGACTTTACTGGCCAGTCAACAGAAAATGCAGATAGTTTGGCAAGACCTGTGGAACCCAATCTCATGCCAACTAGTATTATAACATCAGAGAATCCCAGCATAGAATCTGACTCCTTGGATATGGATAATGATTCGTTATCTAGTGTGAAGACTAGTTTTGATGATTTTCTTGATGGGATTAGGGACTCCATCAACACTTCTGTGAGTGAGGGAGAAAATGTTGTGAAAAGCTCACTAGATACAATTACTTCATCAATAACATCAATGACAAAAAGTGCTTCTGAAGCAGTGGATAACGCCTTGAGTGGGGTGTTTTCAGCTGTAGATCAAACTAGAGGATTGGCTGGCAATAGACTAAATAGCTTTTCAAGTGACTTGAAGGAAGCCACAAGTAAAGCAACAGTCAGTTCTGTTGATGTGTTGAGAGGCACAATTGTTGCAGTGGAGGACTTGATAGTAAAAGGGGCTTCTTTTGTTGTTTATGCTTATGGGTCTGCCAAGGGACTACTTCCTCCTGAGATCAGGGATTCACTAATTTTGTCTGAAGAAAAAGCAGTACAAATATTGAGGCCTGTTGGTACATCTTTTCAGCAGGTATTCTTATGTGGGCACACATTTTACTTTATTAGGCAAATTTTGTTAGATGATTTAATGGCAGCTGTCCATAAAGATTTCCTTTTCCCCTTTGGCACATTCATTCAATGGCAGTTTTCCATCATGATATGATTTTGCCATCTGTCTCATTGAATGAAATTAAAATAAACTCATCTCTCGCTGTCTCTTGTTTTTCTCACTCGTGCTGATTTGGACCTAGGGTAATCTTAGTAAGATTTGGCCATCAGTCAATGTTTTAGCTATGCAGAAATTTTAGTTGAAAAGTCATTGTAGAAATAACATTATTCTTGTCTTTTATAAAATATTTTGTGAACATGCTGAACCTGTCTTCAACTAATAATACTGAATTTCATACACCCCAAGCAGGTTTACGTTGCTATTGAGGAATTGGAGAAAAATTTTGGCTTTGATCCTAATGATCCAATTGTTCCATTCTTTCTTCTTGTTGGAACCTCAGCCACCCTTTGGTATGGATGTCCTTTTGTGCATTAAAGAATTTCTTCATTTAATCTGTATTAAAAATGAAACTTAAATTTTTATCAGATTTGTGCAGGGTTTTTTATTGGGTGTGGGTATATGGTGGTTACTCTGGAGATTTATCTCCTCAATTAACTTTAGAGCTTTTGAATGGGGAGGAGAATGCTGTACTCGTTGATGTTCGGCCTGAGGTAAGAGATTTTAAATTTTTCTGGCCATTTATTTTGTTCAGTTGATCATGTAAAAGTTCCATGAGAAAGCCTAAACTGAAACAAATTCTCCTATTGTTTCGAAGTTGGTTCTATTTAAGGGTTTCTCCTTTTTCAAACTATGTTCTATAATAGCTTACTTTTAAGGCTATGGCTGATGTCATCTTTTATTTTGATTTTACATGCACTGAAATTCGGGGCTGGGCATTTCCTTTGTCAAGGTTCTGAGAGAAAGAGATGGCATTCCTGATATTCGACGAGCAGCTCGGTTTCGATTTGCAAGTGTAACTCTACCAAAGGTTGGTTTACATTTAGAGTCACATATGAGGAAGGGTTAAATTTTACAACCATAATTTTACTGCTAATTTTCAAATAATCCTTTGGACTAAATAAGGCAATGAATATGTTATTGGAGTTTGGCTGGCTGTATTTCTTTTTGTAAATCTTACATTTGATTTCATCCAGGTTGATGAACCACTGCGGAAATTGTTAAAAGGTGGCAGTGACATTGACAGCACCTTAATTGCTTCAGTTATTCGGAACTTGAAAGCTGTTCAGGTATATAGCTTTGGGCTTTGACATCACTGTTCTTTTTACGTATCTTATTGTTTTGAAGCTTTCTGAAAGGTAGCAAAAGTACTTTTCCCTCCCCTTTTTGGTCTAGTGGGGATGGGGTGAGGGTGTGTGTGGAAGTCTTAGGGCTTCATCTCACCAAACTGTGTGCTGTAACCAAGTGCATGAGAAAACATTTCTAATGAATCCTTCTCTTCTTACAGAATTCCTCTCTCCATTTCATTGTCTTGTCTGAAGGGAAGGGATAACTAGATACATACTGCAACAGTCCAAATGAAATATGATGAGAACTTTTGTAGAAGGTTTAGATAATTAAAATGTTTAAAGCATCTTGGTGAAATTATTTATTCTGATACTTTTCCTTTTTGATTGGTGGTTCAAAGTATGTATGTAGTACTTTAGTGAACTAGATGATTTTGATAGGTAATATATTTGGGGCAACTTAACAATCTATATAATATATAAATATATGAAGGGAGGGGGGGGGGGGGGACATTTGCTTTACCTAAATTACTCTTCATTATTTATATTATTTACAATTATATTTTTTGTTATTTAATTTAATTTTAGAGTTTATATAAATTTAAAATTCTCATGACTTAAAATTTAATTATCTATATAGTTTTAGAGTTTATATAAATCTAAAATTCTTAATCCTACTTATATTTAAATTCTACTTAATTAAATTTTTATTATAATATAATTTAAAATGAAATTTTATAAAAATACTTTTATGATTTATATTATTTATAAAAATAGAAAGTATTTTATTTATATAAATAACTTTTTTAATGAATCTTAATGGATTTTAATCCCTATCTTAATTATAATTTTTATGGAAAAGTATTTTAATATAATAATATTTAAATATATGTAAAAAAAAATAATTTTATCAGCCAAACATATGAATTCTTTTATTAATTTTTTGAAGTTTTCTTTTGTTTTAATTTCTTATAAGTTCATTAAAAAATACTTCATATAAAATAAATTTATATTTTTAACTACTGATATATTTAAAAAATTCTTAATTATTGCATTAATATATAAGTGTGTGTGTGAAACAATGGAAAACTATAATAAAAAATTAATATTCGTTGATTTAGAAAAAAAATTTAATTATAATATGTAATATATAATAAAATTATGTGAATCTAAAATTTTTAAATAATATATAATTACGCATATAAAATAAATTATTTATATGAGAAAAAAATTGAAATAGATAAATATATATTGTTTAAAAAAATTGGGTTTAATTATAAAATTAATATAATTAATAAGATGACTAGAATTTATAATACTATTTTTTTATTTTAAAATGTACGTTAATTATTAAAAATTTAAAAATATTTATGTGTACATATAAAAAATATAATAATTTTTTAATACTATAATATTATCCTAATTTGGCAAATAGTAAATACGTATGAAAAGAATTAAGAATTATACTTTAAATATGTAAAAAAAGTCTAATTTTTATATGAATATAAACATTATATCATTTAATAAAAGTTTTATTTTTTTGGATTTAACAACTTTTTTAATTGAAATTTGGCGTTTACTTTTAGAAAAATAATTATAAAAAGTTTAATTTAAAAATACATTTTAAGTTAGTTTGATAAAATATTTTACTATAAACTAAGTAATTGTTTATATTTTTTTTACTATAATCATTCTAATTAAAAATAATAATATATTAACGTCAGTATTTTTTATTCTATTAACATAGATTTTTTTTATATAAAAAGAAAATTTAGTTATTAATTTATTAGTGTTAATATATTTGTTAATCTTATTTTAAAGTTTTTCTCCATATCATAAAAAAATATGAAATTATGTGAAATATTATATATCAAATAAAAGTTAATAATATTGATATTTATTAATATGAGTATTCACAATTAATTTTAGCAAATATAATTAAAAATAGAATTGAAAATAACTAGAAATAAAAAAGTTTAACCTTAGATGAAATTATACGACATTGAATTTATTTTACTATTATATATATAAATTCTTAAATAGGGTTTAAAAAGTTTAAATTTTTCATGTTAATTATATGTTTAATAAAAATTTTAAAATGTTAAAAGCTAATTAGTCTTACAAACTCAACACTTCATTTTGAATAAATTTAACACGAAAATATATAAATTAACAAAATAACAAATAGTTAAATTTATATATTTATAAAATACTAATTATAAAATTATATTATAATAATAAATATTTAATAGTAAATTTCACTTCTATAATTTTTTATTTTCATTGATATACTTTCGTTTTCATTAACTTAAGCTAAAAATTATAAGTGCACATACAACATACATGTTATGAAAAATAAAAAATTATTACATTATCATAATAATAATCAATACATTATAATAATATTATATTATATAAAAAAATTAATAAAAAATTTATATAAAAATGTTAAATTATGGGTACATACAATGAAGGTAGAAAATGTGCAATGCACGTTTTTAAAAAAACTAGTTTAATAAAATGAATACAGTAGGGTCCTACATTTTGCTTTTGTGAATTTCCCATGTTCGAATCTGGCTTTTAGAATGTTGTCTCAAAATTTTGTTTTTTCTAAAACTTTTAGGACAGTTCCAAGGTCATAGTTATGGATGCTGATGGTACTTCTTCAAAAGGCATTGCAAGATCCTTGAGAAAACTTGGGGTTAAGGCAAGTATTTCCAAGTCTCTACTCTTCTTTTATTAAATAAGTAAGTAAGCATTTAGGTGAGTGAGTCTCAAACAAGAAAAGGAGATGGTTAATTCCTCTTATTTTACCATCATTCTGTGTGCTTTCTGATCTAGAACATGATTGAAACTTCATTAAGTAGTTAAAATGGTTTTAGCTAGATGTTTAATAGACCTGGGAATGAATTACTTAAATAACTCTAACATGCCTTATGTTTCTAACAGGTATTTCTTTTAGGCCAAACCTATTACACATGACATGATGCATACAAGGGTTATTCAAGATATTTACACAAGAAATATAAAGACAAGAAAGATGAAAAATAAATGAAATACAGAGAAAGGAAAACATAACATAACAAATATAATAGGGTGGGGATTGAAAGAAACAGCATGTGTCCTAAAGTTAAGTTATTCTAAATCAGTGAATGGGAGTGAAGAGTAAATGGTATTTGTGACTTAGAACTTACAGAATTAAGATTGTAATGACACCAGTTCAACCTTTCAATTGCAATCCCCTCATTATTGAAAAAAGTGATTCTTTTGTTCCATCTAAAGGCAACATAACATACAAAAGAGCACTCTCCAAGCCAAGTGTGATCTCTTTCTAAGTCACCATTCCCAACTTGTAGATAATTGTAGCTGATTCAATTATAAACCAAACAACCCAAAAGAAAAATAACAAAAACAATGCTTATGATTCCTCTGCCATAGGAGCTGAAGCAATAGATCAGTAACTGTTTTGTCATGCAAAAATAGCACTAACTCCTTTACCTAAATAGTTTTTATGAGGTTGTCTGTGGTGAGTCTTTTATCAAGGGTTGGTGTTTTCAACCTAGAAATAGCTACTTTGGTTGTTGTTGATGCATCAACAAACATGTACTTTTCCTAGGATAAACATTGCTTCAAGTAACATCCAAAACACATAAAAAACACTTAATGTCACATTTACTATTAGCAATGAAATTTTTCACAATATATCATTGGTGGTAGAAACCCTGTATACAAGCATTTTATAAGTATTTGAGCTTTCTTTATGGTTTTGTGCCACTTGATGTTCACTCTCTTTTAGCTGAGATTCCTGAGGATTATTTTTTTATTTTTTTAATCCATAGTCATTAGTAACAGATGAAAGAATATCAATCTGAAGTCTCAACTTTAATCAGGCAAAGTAGTCTTAATATTTTTTTAATGCATTCGTAATATTATTAATCCAACCAATGTTATTAAACCCAGCTCGGAGGTTGACCCAACAAAGTGAATGGGTTGATGGGTCAATGGTTCAACCAGTGATTCATTAAAAAATTAATTAAATATATATAAATTAATTAAGAATTAATTAAATATGACATTAAAATAAATAAAATTAATTAATTAAATTTTAAATTATTTAAAATCAAACTTTAACATTTATTAATTTATATTTACATAAATTTTAGTAGTATTTTTAAATTTCATATAAATGTATTCAAGTAATATAATACGTAAAAAATTATCTTTTTAATATTTATGAAATATTAAGTATAAGTTAAACAAAAAAAAAAACAAATTACTTTTTAAAATTTAAATATATATACTCAACTCAACTCAATTAAGCCTTTATCCCAAAAATTTGGGGTCGGCTATATGGATTCGCTTTTTCCACTCTGAACGATTTTGGGTTAAATCCTCAGAAATGTGTAATGCTTCTAAGTCATGTTGTACTACTCTCCTCCAAGTCAATTTAGGCCTACCCCTTTTTTTCTTTCTATCCTCTAACCTAATGTGCTCTACTTGTCTAACTGGAGCCTCCGTATGTCTACGCTTCACATGACCAAACCACCTTAATCTCCCTTCTCTCAACTTATCTTCAATTGGCACCACTCCTACCTTTTTTCTAATACTTTCATTACGGACTTTATCTAGTCTAGTATGGCCACTCATCCACCTTAACATTCTCATCTCTGCAACTCTTATCTTAGATGCATACGACTCTTTCAGTACCCAACACTCACTACCATATAACATAGCCGTATGGTCATGCGGTAAAATTTTCCTTTTAATTTATTGAGAATCTTACGATCACATAAAACTCCCGTGGCACGTCTCCATTTCAACCATCCGGCTTTAATCCTATGACTAACATCCTCCTCACATCCCCCATCTACTTGAAGGACTGAACCTAGATATTTAAAGTGATTACTTTGGAACAGTACCACTCCATTCAAACTAACTCCTTCCCTATCACCAGTTTGGCCTTCACTGAACTTGCAACATGTATTCTGTCTTCGTTCTACTTAACTTAAAACCCTTTGACTCTATAGTACTTCTCCAAAGTTCTAGCTTCCTATTGACTCCTTCTCGTGTCTCATCTATCAAAACAATATCATCCGCAAACATCATGCACCAAGGAATTCTCTCTTGTATATGTTTCGTCAGTTCATCTAAAACTAATGTAAAAAGGTAAGGGCTTATGGCTGATCCTTGGTGTAATCCAATTGAGATCGAAAAATCTCTTGTGTCCCCTCCGCACAATAGTAGTTGCTCCTTCATACATATCTTTCAATACTTGTATGTACCTAATAGATACCCTCTTTTGTTCTAACACATTCCATAAGACTTCTCTTGGAACACTATCATAAGCCTTCTCCAAATCAATAAAAACCATGTGTAGATTTTTCTTCACATCTCTATATTTCTCCATCAAGCTTCTAATGAGAAAGATCGCTTCCATAGTTGAACGACCGGGCATGAAACCAAATTGATTGAGAGAGATAGAAGTATCATGACGTAGTCGATGCTCCACAATTCTCTCCCACAACTTCATAGTATGGCTCATGAGTTTAATTCCCCTATAGTTTGAGCAACTCTGTATGTCTCCCTTATTTTTAAAAATAGGTACTAAAATACTCTTCCTCCATTCATCAGGCATTTTCTTTGAGTTTAGAATCTTATTAAATAATTTAGTTAATCATGCCACTCCCATATCTCCCAAATGCTTTCACACTTCAATTGGTATTTCATCGGATCCACAGGTTTTACCCACTTTCATTTTCTTAAGTGCTTCATTTACTTCTAAAGATCTAATCCTTCTAGTATAATTTACATTCTTTTTTATTATTCTATAATCTATATTCACGCTATTTCCATTTTGACTATTATTAAAAAGATCATTAAAATAATTTCTCCATCTTTCTTTAATGTCCTCATCTTTCACCAACACTTTTCCTTCTTTATCCTTAATGCACCTAACTTGATTGAGATCTTGACATTTCCTTTCTCTACTCCTTGCTAATCTATAAATATCTTTTTCCCCTTCTTTAGTTCCAAGTTTCTCATATAACTTTTCAAAGGCCTGTGCTCTTGCTTGACTAACTGCCTTTTTTGCCTCTTTTTTTGTTATCTTGTATTGTTCATATGCCTCATTATTATCACATTTAGGTAATTTCTTATACCATTCCCTTTTTCTCTTTACTGCCTTTTGTACTTCCTCATTCCACCACCATCTCTCTTTTGAGGGTGGTCCATGTCCTTTAGACTCTCCAAGTACTTTTCTAGCTACTTCTCTAATCTTTGATGCCATCTGTATCCACATATCATTGGCCTCCATATTTAGCTTCCATACTTCGGACTCGAGAAGCTCATTTTTGAACTTCACTTGCTTTACTCCTTTGAACTCCCACCACTTTGTTCGAGCTACACTATTTCTTCTGACCTTACTTGAATTGTTCCTAAACTTGACATCCAAGACCACCAACCTATGTTGACTTGTTAAAGCCTCTCCTGGAATGACCTTGCAATCCTTGCATAGAGCTCTATTTGTCTTCCTGGTTAAGAGGAAGTCGATTTGGCTTCTATGTTGTCCACTTTTGAAAGTCACTAAATGTGACTCTCTTTTTATAAAGTAGGTATTTGCTAGTATTAGGTCGTATGCCATAGCAAAATCCAGGATGCTTTTTCCCTCCTCAGTTCGGTTGTCAAAACCAAAACCTCTATGAACATTCTCATAACCTTGTCTATCACTTCCTACATGTCCATTCAAATCTCCACCAATGAAAACATTCTCTTCATTCGGTATGCTTTGTATTAAATCATCTATATCTTCCCAAAACCTTTGTTTACTCTCACTTTCTAGTCCTATTTGTGGGGCATAAGCACTAACTATATTTATTGTTTCTCCTTCTAGTACTAGCTTTACTAGTATAATTCTATCTCCTACTCTTTTCACAGCTACTACTGCGCCTTTCAATGTTCTGTCTATGATTATACCCACTCCGTTCTTGTTTCTCTCCTTTCCGGTAAACCACAATTTGTACCCTGAATTATCCACTTTTTTATTTTTCTCTCCTACCCATTTAGTCTCCTGAATGCAAGCAATATTCACCCTTCTCCTTTCCAAGGTATCCACAAGCTCCATTAATTTTCCTGTAAGTGATCCAACATTCCAAGTACCAACCCTGATTCTCCTCCTATCCTGTTCCTTCCTAATTGGTCTCCTTCTATGATATCTTGTATTGTTTTCTATGTCTATCTTGTGTTCTGTTCCACTATTTGTTCTACTATCTGTCCTATGGACTAACTTCTTTACCTACACTCGTCCATGATGTGGGAACCCTTGCTCACTTAACACCACACCCGGGCGCCGGCATGGCGCGTCGCTTTCGGTGAACGCCCTACACCCTTGCATATTTATCACTACACCCGGGCTCCGATGTAGCGCGTCGTTAGTAGAGGACGCCCCAACGTTTATATCTTTTGAATCCATATTATAGGGTGTGACGAAATATTTACGCTGGTTGTCACCTATCGCAACCCTCCTCCTTTATCCGAGTTTGGGACCGGCTAAGCACAAACTACTTAGGCGGAGTTAAAATTTAAATATATATACATGCACTTAACTTCCAAGCTAGTTCAATTGGTTTTGATTTTAAAGACTTTTAGTGAGGTTTTGAGTTCAATTCTTCTTGCCAACACTACAAAAAAGAATATTGATTCTTGTTAAGATATGTATCATAAATAGTTAGGATATGTGTATCTGTAGTGATTGTGTAAATATATTTAGGTGCTAGAATCGTGGCTATAATTACGTATTTAATTAGGGTTGTATTTTCTATTTAATTGTCCTGTACAAATTATAAATTGATACCATTGGCTTGAGGGAATAGTCAAGCTCTTTAATCATTCTCAATATTCTTCTTCTGTTCTATTTTCTCACATGGTATCAGAGCCCTCGATAGGTCTGATTTGAAATCTGAAACAAAGTCCTCATAGGGAGGAACTTTCCCTCTTTTCCGGTCACTATTTGGGAGTCCGTGGCTGTCACAGCCTAGCCTAGTGAATTACCCAGCCCAGGATCAGCCTCAACCACGCTGGTCCCATCACCTGTTTCTCACTTTTTTTTGTCACTACCTCTTCATACAGTAGGCTTTTCTGACGTATTTCTGAGCAATATTTCAGTGTGCTTCTCTTGCCAACATGTCTGAGATTGAGGAGTCCTCCAATACAGCCCCAACACAGGTTCTGAGATTCTCAAACCCATATTTTCTTCCATTGGTAATTCACCAGCTATTACTATAGATACACATATCCTAGCTATTTATGGTACATATCTTAACAATTCTATTGACTAATTGAACTAACCAGGTCACACTGGTTCATTGGTTCAATCACCAGGTCAATCGGGTAACATCGGGTTGGTTCTTTATCTTGTTTAATTACAAACCCGAACCAATATGAGGATCGGTTCACCGGTTCGGTCCGGGTTTAATAACTATGAGTTTAACAATGTAATTGCAAGTAAATTTCAAAGGAGTCGGATCAATTTATATCTCCAAATATATTTTTGATTACTTTGTAAAATTGATTGCTAGAGAAAACCCCATTTTTCATTCAAGTGATTCTTGAGATAGGTTCAGCATGAGAGTGTTGTCTTAGGTTCTAGATTATATAGAGTAATACTTTTCATCTAGCATATGTCTTGACCTTCTTGGGTAAGTAGGAATAACTAAATGTTCAATCTCCTTTTAGTTTGGATTAGTAATCTATGTTGTCTTGTTGAATGAATATGGGGTGGTAATTGCAGCTGTGGATGTTTGTGTATATGGCTTATGAAGTGAAACTCTACACCCTTTAATACAAGATATAACAGTAGAATAATAATCTGGCTAGAGAAGTTAGTATAGTGAGACCTAAATAGCCAAGAAAATTGTCCACTTTCATGTCGTTAAGCTGGATCTGCAGGAAAAAGAAGTACATTGCTAATTCTTTGGTTAATATTGTCCATGACAGAGACCGTACTTGGTCCAGGGTGGCTTCCAGTCCTGGGTGAAACAAGGTCTTCGAATCAAGGAACTTAAACCTGAGACAGCACTAACCTTACTGAATGAGGTATTTATTGCATTGCAATTGCATATCCTCTTTGATTACAGTTCCACATAATGATCATTTATCAATTTTCAAAGGATTATAACACATGCTATATATGACATCACATGCGCACTTCATCAGGTTGGACACCTGATCTCACGTCTACATGGATAATATGTAAATTTCAAACTGTCTGTAAGTCTTATGATCATTCAGAAAGCTCATTGAATTTGAAAGTTGTTCAATTATATCAAAACAAGCTTACTTCTTGGATAAGGAAACCATCTGGCAGAAAAAAGGTTGTTTTCCTGTAAATAGAATGTCATAACCATGGGGTTAAACCTAATTTAACCTGTTGCTAACAGTGGCCACTCTTTATTTGATATAATTTTCTAATATGTGCCATTCTTTTTTTTGATTTCGATACAAGTTGGTTCTTGCCTTTTTCTAGAGTTGAATCTGAGTTTTTGCCATGCAATTACTAGAAATTGTGATAATTTTCAGGAAGCCGAGGCAATCCTAGAAGATCTTAGTGCTTCTCCAGTGCAAGTCCTTGGGTATGGTGTGGTAAGACTCAGGATACTGTTAAAGCACTATGATTAGCAATCTCCTATGATGTATCATGCACATAAAAGAGTTGCAACATGTTTTTCTGGCAGTTCTGTTCATGTGATAGAGAAATATAAGGGTATTAGTTGTTCTTTTTCTTTCCAATGAGTTCTTCTGTATGGTCTAGAGACATGCTTACATCAATTTTAGATTTTTCTCCTGGTAGATCTGTTCTTTAAGTAACTAAAAGCAGATTGGATCTAATCTGTATATTGTTTATATCATTAATCTATATTTTGAAATAGTTACTTGCTCATCATGCAAATCTCTAGTGCAGTTTTCTCTTATAGATGTATTTATTTTATGGACAGGGTTCTGTTGCGGCATTGTATGCATTAATAGGTGTGTATTTTTTTTTCCTTTATATATATATATATATATTCTAAATTAGAATTAGAATTAAAAAGAAACTGAACAAGCGACCAAACTGCTCTTTGATGTCTAAATGCATGCCAATGTGTATGTTGCCTTCCTTCCTAACTTCTTCGGTGCAGTTAATATCTATAGTAATTTTTTATCACTTTCAAATAGTTCCTATTAGTCATTAAGATTTGCTCATATTTATAGGAGAGTATGTTGTGGAGATATATTTCTTTTTGGTGTGGTTTAAAAATTGAAAGAAGTATAAATGTCATCATGTGTCTTGTCATGCTGACCAACAGCAATAGATATGAAAAGTTCATTTATTGTGGACAATGTTGCTAATGTATTCTCCAGAACCAAATTTTGAGCAGGAAAATAACTTTTCCTCAACAACTGGGGTGTTGACTACTGTTTCCTAGTAATGTTAAATAAATGTAGCAGGAAATGAATATTCCTAGGTTGGGCTATGCTGATCAGATGGCCTATTTGCTGTATGCCTAAAACACAAAAACATTTTTCTGGGGTAAAAATGTGGCAATTTGTTGTCCAAGCAAGGATGAATTTAAGAACTATTTTTTTCTTGTTTCTTGGGTTTGCGATGGAAAAATTATAAGTAATATTATAAATGACTTTATTTTGGAAAATTTTTCGTTGTGGTATGGAGAAAATTTCTTTCAACCAGCTGCAGTTTTGCAACTTTGTTACTGTGCCTCTATCACATTCTTAATTTGTCCCTTCTATGTAGAAGCAAAAGACAATCAACTCTAAGTTAATTTACTTTTCGAAATGTTTTTGAAATCCCATAAACCAATTCAATTGCGATTTCTTGTGATATTCTTGACCATATGTTGGAGGTGAAATAATGATGCCCTTGATTACTTACTGCAGCTTAACTCAAAAAGTTTATCAATTGACTTCAAATACTTAGACTGAGAAAGCCTATAGATACAAGGCTTAATTGGTCAAATGGTTAAGTGCTAGTCATTCTTGGTTGGATATTCATTTTGCTTTTCTCAATTTCTGACTTTCCTTTTTCTCTCTAGTCTGTACAGAACAATTTCCCAAAATCTACTTTCGTTCTTTCTTTTTTTTTTTATTCAATATTTCATTTCTATAGGCTTTGTTCCTCCAAATTTCTTTGGTTTTTTGCCTAGCCTTCTTGCCAACTAAGTATAGATTTTATTTCAGAGTGGGAGAAGACCTTACAGCTTATTGGTGTTGTTGGCCTCACTCAGGTATTTATTCTTCTCTCTTAGTAGTGCACTGTTCAAAGTTTATATTTTTTATATTGGTTTCATCCCTTTTTGTTTGGGCTTGATATCTCATAATTGTTAAATATTAGAGATCATGAGTTTTCATGTGATAAACAATTTGGCTAGACCATGAGCAATGGCTAAAGCTTAACACAGTATTTAATTGGAGAACAAAGCAGGGCTGTAATAATTCACAAATCCATTGATTTATGTTGTTTCCAAAATTGTGTATTAAATTTGGGATGGTAAAGATGGTTATAATTGTTTGTCATTTATTTCCATATTGCCTAAATATACAAATTTTCTGCTGAACTCTTTGAAATATCTAATATAGACTTGACCTTTTATTTCAACAGTTCAACCTATAGCACTCTTAAAATTTTATTTTGACATGTTGCACCTTAAGTTGTTCTAAATGACCTTGCAAATCTTGCCTATTAAATACAAAAGTAAAAGTTCAATGATGCAATTGATTAAAAAAAAAAAAAAGTTTAATGGTGTAACATGTCAAAATAGATAATCGAATTTAGGTACAAGTGATCATAATTCAGTTAACCAAACCTTTTGGCTTTTTCTGAATCGAACCATTAATAGTGGTTAATAAGTTGTTTGTAGTCTAATTCAGTTTGATTTTCAGCCATTTTTAGCAAGTAAAATTCAATTTAGAATATTTAATTTAAATTTCACCAAAAAATCTTTCATGATGGTCACTCCTGCCCCCTATATAAAAGCTAATCTAATATTGAAATATATTACTTTTTGTCCCCCCTCAATTTTTTTTTTTAAATTAGATATACTATAACTATAATACATTGACTATATAATAATAATAATAATAATAATAATAATAATAATAATAATATATTTATGGAGTTAAGATATTATTATGCTAAAAAATATTTTAGAAGTGAATAAAATAATAATAATAATAATAATTAAATAATATAAAGTGTGAATATCTATTTAAAATACTCTATAAATAAAAAATATTAAAAATAAGTATATATAAAAAAGACTAGGAAACGACGAGAAAAAAATAAAATTAAAATAATGCATGCTTTAAAATCTGTGTAGATCTATGTACTTCTTTGTTAAATCAAATTGCTTATTGGTTAAGGTACTTGATATGTGGTCTTTCTTTACTTGATTTGCTTCTTAATCCAATTATTAATTCTTATCATTTGTTTATTAGCAAAATTAAAGATGAATTCCCGCTTGATTGCTTGTTGCTATCTATTTAAAAAAAAAATTTTAAAAAATTTACTATATATTCACTTGTAGATGATTTTCATGACATAAAAGAGCAACGCGTTCTTTTTTAATATGTTACATATGATAATAGTGGTAGATTGTTGGGAAATTTTGATGTCATATTATTCGATGCTGGGAATTGGTTAGAATTTGGTATATGGTTATTTTGGATTGTAAATCTTTGTATCTCAAGGTTCTAACGTGTTTTGTGTTGAGTTAAGCGACAAACTAATAAGACTGTTCATGGTTTGACTTGGGCGGCTTTATTACCTGCTATTCTCACATTTTAGTAAGAGTACCTTTGAATTTTGGATCCTTTCCATAATTAAGTTTGCATCCGCCCCTGAGTATGTGTAAAAGTATTTTATCACTATCATTATAAATTTTTTTAATTAATTGTATTAATATGTTAAAGGTATAAATTTACAAGGATCTATGGTTTGATAAAAAATTTGTACTACTAAAAGTATTTACATCTAATAATTGTGAATGATATGACGATTTTGGTTTGGTTAACCATTGGTTTTATAAATTAAAAATCATAATTTAGTTCATCAACTCAATTAACTAATTTTTCATATTGGTTTTAAGTTTTTGGGATTTTTTTTAGCTCAACCCCAGAGTTAGGGGTGTAAAAAACTGTTCAATTAGTTGAAGGTAAATTTCTATGTATGAAGCCTTTCCATGTTCCTACTTGAAGCTTGATGCTAGATGCTTTATCTAAGTTTTCCGCCTTGTTTGTAAATGGGAGCTCTAATTTTCATGTATAACATGTTGGAGTAATAATTTATGATATGCTGAATTTATTTTTAGTGATTCCTGACTTTCCTAATTCTTGGTTCTTCATACTCCACCAGAGTATTTTTCGACGAGTTGCTTCATATGAGGGCCCTGAGGATTTTAGAAAAGATGTGAGGTAAAATCTGCTCCATTAGTCTTTTGTATTTATGCTACCATTTGTGAACAAATTCAATACACCGACAAATCTAGAATTAAAATTTTGGAGGGGCCAAAGTATAAATAAGAAATACATATGCAAAAATATACGAGTATTATATCATAAAAATAAAAATAATATATAAAAAATCTTAAAAATCCTTAGAATAAGTGACATATATTTAGTAAACTAACAATAAAAAGATCAATTAGAGAATTAAAAGGATTGAAAACAGATTAAAATGCGCAAAATTAGTAATTAAATGACTTATGTATTATTCATTTAATAATAAAACAAATTTTTTTTTTTATTTGGGAGGGGCTGATTTCAAAAAAATTATTAATAATTTGATTTTATTTTTGTTAATCATATCTTAAATTATTATTTCTTTTAAGCTTGGGGGGCCAAGGCCCCTATCGCCTCCCTGGATTTATCTATGATTCAGTATAAGTTTGCATTTCATACCCTTGCTCATAAACAAGGTTTGTACCCATTGACATCGCCTTTTCTGTTCCCTTACCTTAATTTTATGTAAAAATTGCAATATGGTTTTCACCATGATGATGATGATGATGATGATAAAGAATTGTATAAAATATACGTTGCAATGACAGCACCAAACTAGAGAGGAGGGGGGAGGGCAATGAATATTAATTTTAAGTCTCTCCTATAAAAATGAGGATGACTGTGGGGATGGGGGAAAATTTTCTGCCCATTAGGGGGGCACATGGAAAGGACAGGCTGGGGAATGGCTCCTTATCTCTATAACTCTATTGCCATTCCTAAGTCGCATAAATGCATTTTTGAATGGCTATTAGAATTCAGATCTTGATCCTTTCAGCACTCCAAAGTCATGTTGATTAGTTTAGGCCATGTTTCAGTCACTGTGATTGATATTTAAACCAGTTATTACACTAACATCAACATTCTTATACCTCTACTAGTCATTTTTATTAAGTATTTATTGATTTTGATGTTGGATTCATTTTTCCAGTAGTATGACCAAGTTTTTGGGTTGCCCAAATATCAGTTATTAGGATTCTTTTTCTATTTATTTATTCATTTATTGTTGGAAGGTTGTTGCTTGCTCCTGTAAGAATTGGAGCTCAGGCATTTTCATGGGTTGCTGGAAAACTAGAAACCAGCGGCATTGGACTCCCAACGTCACCTTCATCGTCAGATGTTCAAACCCGGGTGCTGCAAGCTGCTGCAAAGCATGAATCTCAACCATCTGATACTGAAGAAGTTCAGAAACCATCCTCTGAATCAGTGGCTCCAATAAATGAGAATGTAGATTTTTCAGAAGCATAGGCATTATAATTTACCTTGAATTATCATTCCTATATTTGAGAATTTAACTAATCTATACAATATATAAAGAGTAATACGTAATAACCATCTCACATTGTCTGACTTCTCTGAGAAAATGAGCTTGTACACTACATCAAATCAATCAAGCAAGTTTCTACAATCCCTCAAATCATTATTATATATCAGACACAACTCGCAAGCATGCTTGTGTTACCTCAAACCAGCAAGGAGTATGCATGTGGCATTGCTAATGCTGTGAATCAGTAATCAGTAATGTTATGAGTAAGGAGTAGAGCAGTTAGGAGGTTAGTCCAGTAGTTAAATAGGAAGATTCTATTGTACTAGTATATTATAATTACTCTCCAGTCAATTGTAATTATAGAGAGCAGTTATAGGATTTAAAGAAGTATAAATAGGAATTTAATTGTAAAGAGGAGACTATCCAATGTCATTAATAATCAAAGATATCTCTCATCGCTGAAATATTCTCTTTTTCTTCTCATCTACTCTCTTCTCTTTTTTCATCTACTTCTATTCTTTTCTCATCTATTTCTATCTCTCTCTCTCTATTCTTCTGTTTTAGTAAGTGTGCAGGCTGATATGTAACACATGACAAGCAGGGACATGATATCATATTTATGGACTCACCGCGGCTATTGCTTGCTTCTTTTAGGTTACTTGGTCTTTATTTTTGTCTCTTGCCAATGTGAAAGCCATCTCTCGCTGTGAACATGGCTATTGTTCCCAAAAATTTGCAAAGATTCTCATTCACCTGGCAATAGTAAGTGTTTGGAATGGAATTAAAAAAAAAAAAATTAGCTTCTCTATGAAGAGAGAGAGCTTCTGTAATTTGGGATTGCAATGAATAATTATCGTTCTTTCCTCAGGATTTTCTTTTCTTTTTATATTTTTCTTCTTCTCTGGATTTCTCCCTTTTTTTTATAATTTTTCCTTTTACCACGCACCACAAATTTGTTTAATGTCTCAATTTGAAAAAAATTCATTGAATGCAAGAGTTTAATTGAACTCAATTAAAGATTAGGGGTTAAATTTCACTCCCTCATAGTTGTAGGGCTCAATTGAGTTTTTAACCAATTTAAATCAAATTAATTGAGTTTATATATCAATGAAAAACTAAATAACAAAAAATTATATTATTATTTTACTCTTATTTTTGAAAATGTTACAATTTAAATATTTGGATATTGAATCCTCTCGACTTATTTTTTTATAGTAATATTAATTGTTATTTTTAATTTGTTTGGATTAAATTTTAAATTTCAAGTCTCATAATTCTTAACTCGATTATTATTATTGAATTAATTTTTATTAATATATTAATTTAAATTTTAAATTAACATGCAATGGAAAATATTGAAAAATGTTAAAATGAAAAATATTTTAATTAAGTGTTTTCTACAACTAAAGTCATTGTATAATATTTTCTATTATTAATATGAAATTAATTTTCTTTCCATCTAGGTATTTTTCATTCTAAAGCCCAGCCCAGCCCAGCCCAGCTTGTCCTATCCTGGTTGGCTAGTTGGGGCTTGGGTGGGCATCTAGGATTCAAATTCCACAGGGCAAGGAAGGTCAAGGCCATTAACCAAAACGGTGAGGCAAAATATCAGATACTCTCTCTCTCTCTCTCTCTCTCTCTCTCTCTCTCTCTCCAGTTGCTCACTAGGGTTTCCCAGAGAGAAATCTCCTAAAACAGTAGTGCACTTGATATTTAGCTTGTAGTAGAGAAGTTCAGTGTTTGGAAGTGGGGGTTCTCCATTTTCCAGGGTAAGAATTCCATGAATACATATAAGATGCATATGAATTATTTACTTTGTCATCTCCAAGATAGCAATTGAATCACTTTCGTCTAAATCCTGTGAACGCGATTATTAAGAGGGTATTATGTTAAGCATGGTTTTCATTGACAGTTATTAGTGCTTAGACTAAATTGTCTCGTTTAATCTTGTTCAAATGTTAGTTCCCAATTATGAACTGAATGTTGAGTTTTGAGCTTTTGGGTTTATTTTCTTCAGCCTTCTATATTTCAAGTCTATTGACGTTCATATATTGTCTAATATGCGTGTTTCTATTGTTATTTTGAAATTGTTAAGGGTCTGTTTGGAACTGGTGAGTAAAGGGTAGGCAATGGAAGGGTAATTGAGGGAAGGTTAAGGAGGGTTACAATCAAAGAAAATTTCATGTTGGGAAAGTGGTGAATTAATGGAAAGGTAAATAGATTTCATACATATTTTTTGTGTTTGGAAAGAATTGGAGGAAGGATAAACTTAAGGTGTAAAAATAAAAATAGTTATAGCTCTCACTTCTCCCTCAAGAAAAATTGATATTTGAAGGGTAAGGGAGGGTAAGGATTACCTTTATTTATCCCTCTTTCACCCTCATCCAATCAAATCCTAAAATTCAGTTGAGACTTGAGATCTAGCTTTTGCTTGGGTCTTAGAGTTGGTTTTCAGAATTTATATTTAAATTCACTATAGAGTTTTATTAGCTGGGGATTAGGTGTTCTACTTCTAGACTACTTCCTTTACTTTTAATGATATTTTTGAGAATCAAGCGAGGAAAAGAGGTGGGGGGAGGATTGGATATGGTTGAAAATTTCAAGTTTCCAGTATTTGTATATCTTAGTCGACATTGCCTAAAAGATCTAGTTTTTAGGCTTGCCTAGTTTGTAGCTCAATGAAGTTTTCCTCATTTTTCATTTTGTTTATTTTTTTTCACCTGCTAAGTTCTTTTTCTTTGTTGTTTTAATTCAGGATAGTAATTGAAAACAAAGAATAAGAACTCTTTTATATAGCACAGGCCAAGATGCAAGTTGTTCCTAGAGAGGGTGATAATGCTTTGTCTGTCTCTGGTCCAAGGCCAATGGAATGGTCTACTGTTCCTTACACTGGGCCACAGGGACCTGGGCCAAATGGAAAGCAACGGACATCAAGCTTGGAGTCACCGATCATGTTACTCACTGGTCATCAGAGTGCTGTATATACAATGAAGTTCAATCCAGCTGGAAATGTCATTGCATCTGGATCACATGACAGAGAGATTTTTCTATGGTATGTCCATGGAGAGTGCAAAAATTTCATGGTTTTGAAAGGGCACAAAAATGCAGTTCTGGATCTTCACTGGACCACTGACGGATACCAGATAATATCAGCAAGCCCAGATAAAACTGTCAGAGCATGGGATATTGAGACAGGGAAACAGATTAAGAAAATGGCAGAGCACTCATCTTTTGTAAATTCATGCTGTCCTTCACGGAGGGGGCCGCCACTTGTTGTCAGTGGATCTGATGATGGAACTGCAAAACTTTGGGACATGCGGCAGAGGGGCGCAATCCAAACATTTCCAGATAAATACCAAATCACAGCAGTCAGTTTTTCTGATGCATCAGATAAGATCTTCACAGGTGGTATAGACAATGATGTTAAGGTTTGGGACTTGCGCAAAGGTGAAGTAACCATGAAACTTGAAGGCCATCAAGACATGATAACTGGCATGCAGTTGAGTCCCGATGGCTCATATCTTCTTACTAATGGTATGGACTGCAAGCTCTGCATTTGGGATATGCGTCCTTATGCACCACAGAATCGCTGTGTTAAGGTACTGGAAGGGCACCAACACAACTTTGAAAAGAACTTGTTGAAATGCAGCTGGTCACCTGATGGAAGCAAGGTTACTGCTGGTAGTTCAGATCGGATGGTCTATATATGGGACACAACTTCTCGACGCATACTGTATAAACTCCCTGGCCACGCTGGGTCTGTCAATGAGTGTGTCTTCCACCCTACTGAGCCTATTGTTGGATCTTGCAGTAGTGATAAACAGATTTATCTTGGGGAGATCTGATTACCATGTTATCAATATGCGAAAATGAATAAACTTCAGAAGTGAGAATATTTTGGAGGCCTAAGTGACGGTACCCTGCAAATTTGTTGAATAGAATGTATTCGTGCTGTAGTTTTTTTTTGGCTGAGTTTGACTTCTTAGCTGATAATGCTATTTGATTTGCTTAAAGTAGCTCAAGTACTCTTACCTGGCCCCGAAATGTCAAATTCTTAAGGTTGGTATTTGCTTCTTGGTGGAATTGTGCTACTGAAATCTTTGTTTGTAAGAATTAAAATAAACTATTTCTAAGTCAATTGCTATTGCAAAACATGATCAAATTTGCATCTGTATACTTGTGCATTGGACTTTCTGTATGGAATAGCTTTAGTTAATCACTGGCAGGTTCTCAGTAGGTGATGGTTCAAAGGAAACGTGTAAGAAGCAGCTTTTTTAGCTTTAGTATAATTCAGTTTGATCTGTTGAATGCGGAATGATGCCAGAGTTTGTTTCTGTGGTCTTCTCAGACAGCGAGGCAAGCTATGGTTGTCATTCCTGATGCTTGAAGCTAGGTCTAACCACTGTGCGATCAGGATCATGAATTGGTCCGGTCAAATTGGTCTTGGAACTGGGTATTGCCAGAACCGTTACCAAGAGGGGCCTAATCTACTCCCCTCCCAACCATTGAATCGGATCGGACTGAAACCGCCAATTAAGAGACGGAATTTCTGGATGAATTAATTTTAGGTGTTGTTAATTTGCGAATTGTAATTTGTTGTAATTTTCTGGTAGTAATTATGTGCTTTGAATTGTTCTGGTTTTGAGTCTGTTCCTCAAGGAACTTATTATTCTCAGGGGAAATGTGCCGGAGTTGAGGGAGAGGGTGCTGGGATTGAGAAAGTGTGAGTAAGGGTAATATGGTCATTTTCACTCAATGACGGTATTTTTGGATCGAGGAACTTCGAACTTCGACGGAAAAAACAAAAGATTAAACCGTTGAGTTTTAAAATAAAGGCATAATTTTTCTTTTTAAGCAGTAAAAGATGCTTATATTATTAAAAGAATTAATAATTTTCTTTCATATGTAATTTGTCAATAATTCTATATTTTAATTTTTTATTATAAAATTTAAATTATATTTTCATTATATTTAGTTACTAACATTTGAATTCAGCTTTCCCTTAAAAACAATAAATTCAGCTACACTTAATTTCTAAAATAACGAAAATTTAATTTTTTAGAAAGGTTTAGTTGAGTTGAGTTGAATTTATGTAAATTATAACCGAAGTAAACATACCAATATTCATGTGGTGCCGAGAACAACCAAACCTTAAGAAAAGAATTGAACATCTTTCTATGTGAACTCAAGAAAAGAATTGAACATCTTTCTATGTGAACTCAACAATTACCATCCCAAAGGTCAAATACTAAGTTTTACTTCTATCTATCCGAGGACCAAGTCTGAATAAATTTTTGAATATACTCATCCCATCTCGTTAGATTCCCAAGACTTTTTTGAGTTGGACACTACAACAACAGAAGAATACAGAGTAGTCACATCTGAAGGTAACAGTGGACCATGGTACAAAAGTTTTTATGGAGATATTGGACTTGAAGACTCGGATTATTACAATTTTAATCTGATCCTAGTCCAAACTCACCTTGACTCTCAATGCTAATATGACCTGGTTCTTAGAATGCTATCCAAGCATTTTTAATAATGTGTGTACTAGATTATTCTCTCTTTTTTTTTTATAAATATGTCTGTACTAAAAGTAAGTTGTGTCTATACTAAAAGTAAGAGTGGCGATAGTACCTGAACTACATCACATGTTAGAATCCTATATTAAGCTTGTCTGTTTGCTCTCTCCCTCTCTATATAAAGGGAAGCTTGTATCAATTGAAAGCAGAAGAAGAAGAAAAAATACCAGCTCTTTTATCCATCTCTATGGCTTATTAAAATTCTCCCTTTCTCCTGAAAGTTTAATATGATATCTTATACATTCATCCCTCAGTAAAGTATGAGTATGCTCTACACTTATCTTTCTTAAGGATTCTGCATAACAGAAAATGCTCAAATATTGATCCTTTGCTACGGTCTCTTTAATCTGGTATTATATAACAATACAAAAAGGCATCGCCATGAGATTTTAGGTCATGAGGCTCGGTTGTTCTCAACACCGCATGAGTATTGTTATGTTTTATTCAGGTTAAGGAGCTTTCGACCAACGTTGGTATCAAAGCCTTGTTGTTGTTAAAGAGGGGAGTATGAATAAGATAAAATAAAAGATGAGTAGGGAGAATTCGGTAAATATGTCTTGCCAAACACCAATACCATCTTCAACCTTACTCACTGAATCGCCTTCCCTAACATTGCTAATCTTACCTCTCACTTTCCCTGTCTCCCTCTTGTAGAAGAACTTTAGCCAATAAAATAGATAACCTAATAGAAATTTCTCATATACCTGAAAATGCTCGAGTTAAAGAATCTGTCCTTCATCTCCTAAACCCTTATAATATCTATAGGAGAACTGGCTCTCTCACCCAAAGCATCCAATCTATCATCTCCTCTAAGAGATTTACTACAAAGGAGTACATATAGACTTCTCGTCTGGATCAGTATTCTTTATGCTCAACTATCGCAGAATAATATGTCACACTTGAGATTCCAGCTTCTTTTATTCCTCAATGAAGAAGCTAGGGTTATTCTCATTTGCATTTTAGAGTTGTCTGCATAATCTTGACACTCAATGGAAGACAAGGCTTGCTAGTCACGGCTAGACTCTCTCTTTTAGATACTCATTTTCTCCACTACGAGCATGCTGTTATTGAAACTTGCATCACTACTCTCTATGCTAGGAATATAGTGCTTACCTTTTTTTTTTTTTCCAAATTACAATATTTCTTTGCAAGATCCCAATCTCTCTACAGTTTTAAAGGTCTAAGTTCAACTTGTTGGAGTAGAATAGACTGTGTTTTCTATGTCAGCAACTCTTCATCATCAGATCATTTTAGGCTCTAGGATCATGCTATTGATTAATCACAATCGGAGTCTCTTCAGATGCCTTATACTTTCTGACTGACACAGAAACTACGCCTACTATCATCCAGATCCCCTAAAAATTGTCTAGGGATGAATTAGTAAAGCTAATTCCAAAAGAATGACTTATTAATTATGAAAAGCTCCACAACAATTTCCCTCCAGTCCAAGCTTCTGAACCCACTTTCTATAAATAAGAAGATGAAACTATTAAGATAGTATTTAAGACTTCAAATGATGCTTCTAGTTCTTCAGCAACACTGGCCATCTTTCATTCTTATATGGTTGCCCTTGTACGAGGAAAGCATGATAAGCCCCTATTGTCTCATTTCATTCTGATGGACTTCCAGTCTACATAGAAAAAATAAATGGACACTTTATATGGAATGTTCCTGAATCTGGTAGATGTGATGAATGATGTAGATGCGAATACGAATTTGATGATGATGATTATCCCACTCCGAGGAGAAGAAGGTCCAAAAAAAAGCAATCCTCTTCTTGCAAACATTTAACACCTAGAAGGGATTCCTCTCCTAACTCTAGCCTTGTAACACCCCAAAAAATTTTAAATTTATTATTTTATGAGTGATATTGATATTTTAATTTTATTTAAATTTTAAGAAAATTATTTAAGATTTTTCGGATTTTAAAAATCGGGTTCAATTTTTCGAAAATATGAACTTTGATGATTTTTAAAAATTAATTTAAAGACCACGTGGCAAAACTAAAAATATATTTGGAGTTTACGAATTTTTCTGAGTTTTCTGAAATTTTTTCAGAATTTTTGGACCTCATTTTTGGTCCTAAGGCAGAGAAAAAAATTCAAAATTTTATATTCTGAATCGAACCGGTCGAATCGAATCGGACCGGCCTTTCTTCTTCCTTTTTCTTCCTCTCCTGCGCGCGTTTTTCTTCTTCTCATTCTCTCCCGTTTTCTCTCTCCTCCCTCCTCCCCTTGCCGTGCCGCTACCTCCCCTGCCACCCCAGTCCACTGACGCCGCCCATTTCAGCCGGCACCGAACACCGGAAAAGGCGCTGAGTGACGCGACGCGCGACCCTTCGTCTTCCAGGCCAAAATCTGGCCGATCCGGCCACCAATCGGACTGGGTCTTGTGTCTAAATCTATCTACTCGTCGAGAGCTTTCCATAGACACCAAGAACACTGAAATTCATTGAGCGGTTTGTCCAATTTTTGCCCGGGAAGTTTTAGCCCATTTTGACTTTTGGGCTAGATTTCTCACAAATTGTAAACCTCACGAGAAAATCGAGAGTACCAGAGCGCTCCACTCATCGAGAGCTTCGTGGGGATATAAATTTCAAAATTTTTCGACACCGTTTTTCGGTGGGTCCTACGGAACTTCGCAGTGTTTTTCCGAGTATTAAATGAGCTTAGAAAATTTCGTAAAAATTTTATACTAACCCCCGTGTTGTGGGCTTCGTGTAGGTATCCTCAATTCGCGGAAATTCGACAGTTGTCCTGGTTTGTAAATTTCCGGCCAGCCAGACCCGCTACCGGAAAAGTCTCCGAATTGGATCGAGGTTTTGGGTACCCCACCATTGTCAGACATCCCGAGCACGTTCCCGAAGTTGGAATCGGCAAAGGTAAACCCGAACCTTGTTTTTTCGTAATTTTCTAGTGCTTAAATAGGATTAAAAATTTATAAAATATTTATGGTAGCTCAGAAAATTATGATTCTTTTTGCAATAGCCTAGTAATATTGCTAAGGATCGCGGGGCAAAGTTTTAGAATTTTTAGAGCTTATTTGGGTAGTTTTTGCAAAAATGATCAATTATAAGGACTAAATTGAAATTTTACATATTATGATAGATGACTGATTTGATGGGCCCAGGAGGGGCTGTGTGATGTGATTGAGTTGTGGATATATGGATTGTGAATATAGAAGTGTGTTTTGAGCCCTTTTGCAGGTTGGGTAGGTCCTAGGTATAGGGGAGACTCTACCGGATTTTCGGCACGACTTAGGATGTATTTGGTTTTTTCATGATTTGTATTGAGTCAATTGTGTTAAAAAAAATTGTAATGTAATTGTTAGGTGAGCCGGGACAGCCTTCTTCCTCCGCCCAGCCGCCACAGTGATCGCTGTCAAGTCTGTGAGTAAAATATTAATTTTAATTGTAATTTCGATATTATTATATGTTTAAGCATGCCCATGCATCACTTATATGTATGTATCTATGTAGTTAAACTCTAGGCACGTTTTATGTTGCATTCATAACTGTTGAAGTGCCATGGATGTTGTTGTGATAATTTTGAGTAGTGTGCGTGCGTTGGCGTGCGTGTGATGTGGTGTGGACTATGGATAGGACAGGTAGACATGGCTTGAGATCTTCGCTGGGACCTGGTCCTTCGGGGTAGACACGGCTTGAGTTCTTCGCTGGGACCTCGATTTGGTTATTAAGTGAAAGTCCAAGCTGAGTTCTTCGCTAGCACAGGTTGGATTTAAGAGAGCTGTGTAGGGGATCAGCTCCCATATATTATTATTGATATTACTGGGTGCGTGAGTGCTCCAGATTACCTTTTTGCTGTTATGATGTGAATTTATTACTGATGTTGCATTTCACTTTATAGGATGCATTAGTTTTAGATAGTTATAGAGATTATGTTTAAAATCGATATTTTATCCTCTGAGTCGAACGCTCACTCCTGTTCAATATTTTTTCAGGCTACAGGAGGATTTTATTGTGGTTAACCTGCTTTTCTTCCTTACAGGTCATCTATTCATGTTTGTGTAATTCTGTAAACTTCTAGAATTTCCGCATGTGTTAGAAATATTTAATTAATTTGGGTCTGTAATAAAAATTGTTATTTTGGACCTGTAAAATTATTATCACATGCATGTTTGATGGACTGGATGAGGGAGTTGAGCTCCCATTTATTTTTATGTTGATATGAGTATGTGGAGCGTGAGCTGAGCTCCCCAATTGAGTATTTATTTTGTTTACAGGTCGGGTGAGTCAAAAACTCCCCGTTGAAAGGTCCATTTTATGGCCGGACTCTGTCCGGTAGAATTCTTGAAATTGGGCCCAAATGGGCCTTAGAGTTGGGTTAATGAATAGTTAGGCTTACTACGGGCCTCGGGGGCTTTAGGCTGGCCCAGGTCCTAGTGTCGATTTGGCTCATAGGTTGGGTCGTGACAAATGTGGTATCAGAGCTTAGGCTCCAGATTCATAGGGAAAAATTCTCTAAGTGTCGGAAAGAGTCTACTAGGAGTCACATGCGGAAAATATGGTCCACATTCGTCTTGCATTGTCATCTTTGCTTCTAGTTTCTGCTTTATATATTGTGTGTAAACATGAGTCTATAGAGCTATGTAGCATGCTGTTTTGAATTTTGTGGGCTAATGCTGCTGAATTTTAGGAAAATGCGTAGAAGCAGGAGAGCTACCAATGCACCAGAACCAGATGTGCCTGACGAGGTGTCGACACAGGATGAGGCGCCTGCCCCGAGGAGCCGGGGTAGGAGGCCTAGAGCTGCTCAAGTAGAAGAGCAGCTGCCAACAGTTCAGGATCAGTCTTTCATGGCACAGGGTCCCATGGACCCCATGGCAGCTACTCTAGCTGGGTTGCAGAGAACCATCGACATGATGGCGCAGTATATGGTCTAACCTCCACAACAGCAACATTCCACCGCACCAAGAGGGGAACCTTATAAACAGATCATCAATTTTAAGAAGCTAGTGCCTGGTACTTATGATGTGTCAGATGATGCATATCAGTTTTTGGATTCCTGTAGACAGCAGAAATGTAATTACGATTGGTGATAGAAGACTTATAGAGTGTATGCAACATGTCATGGGGCCTATGCCTAGACAATGGATGAATGACTACATATTACCTCGGATGGAGGGTTTGTCGTGGACTTAGTTTGTGGAACTGTTCATCAATCAGTTTGTGCCAGAAAGCTTCAGGGATCAAAAGCAGTGGGCCTTTGAGGCCTTAAGACAGTGCGTGTCCAGAGATGAGTATGCTCTGCAATTTCGGAATTGGCGGTATGCCCCTACTGGCGGTATCTCTGAAACTATAAAGGTGAAGAGATTCCTAAAGGGGCTGGACAAGAGGTATGCAAACCTGGCCATGATGTCTGATCAGTCTTTTGATGTGGTAGTTGATCGAGCCAGACAGATAGAGATTAGCTATGCTGTGGATGACAGCGGAAGAGCAAAGAAAAATATAGCAGAGGGTTCTTTAAGTATTCCCCACATGGCTACTACAGATAGTGGTGGCCAAACTAATTACAGAGGAAGAAGCAGAAATAAGAGGAGTGGTTTTAGACACAAATCCCGAGGGTTCAGACCAGGGTACGGATCTAGCAGTGGTCACAGTTCGAGTCTGATTAGTGCAGTTGGAGATCCTCCTTGGCACCTTGTGCAGAGTGTGGAAGAGGACATTCAGGACCTTGTATGATGGGTTCAGGAGTAGGCTTTAGGTGTGGCCAACTAGGTCACTTTGCTAGGGAATGCCCCGTGTTCAGTGAGCCACAGATGGGGTCACAGGGTTCTGTTGCAAATGTTCCTCGTCAGTTGTATCCGGGTGCTTTCAGCATGGCGGCGATCGATTCGATGGCCAACAGGGCCGAGGACAAGGGGGACGTGGATTTGGAGGCAGATCAGGAGGTAGAAGTCAGTATCAAGGTTCTGCCACTCAGGGTAGGGGTCAAGCTCGGGTTTTCACCCTGACCCATCAGAATGCTCAGGCTTCAAATGCAGTTGTGGCAGGTATTCTTCTGGTCTGTTCCTATGAGGCTCGTGTTTTAATAGATCCGGGTGCTACGCACTCATTTGTCTCCCCTGTGTTTGCCATGAGGTTGGGTAGGAATCCTAAAACTTTAGAATGCCCTTTGTCGGTAGCTACCCTACTTAGTGACAACATAGATGTAGATATGGTTTTTTCGGGTAGCCTAGTAGTAGTGGATGGAAAGATCCTCCCAGCAGACTTGGTTCCTCTACTAGTAATGGATTTCGATGTAATCTTGGGGATAGATTGATTGGCAACTCATTATGCCACTTTAGACTGCAGGAACAAAAAGGTGTATTTTGACATACCTGGTGTGGAAGAGTTTAGTTTTGATGGTAACAAGAGAGTCCCTCCATATAATATAGTGTCAGCAATTAGTGCTAGAAAAATATTGAGGCGTGGATGCCAAGGGTATTTGGCATTGGTGAGAGATACATCTGTATAAGGTGTTAACATGGAAAATGTTCCGGTTGTCAGAGAATTCATGGATGTCTTCCCAGAGGAGCTTCCAGGGTTACCACCAGAAAGGGGAATAGAGTTCTATATTGATGTTGTTCCGAGTACAAACCCCATATCAATACCACCTTACAGGATGGCCCCAGCAGAATTGAAAGAGTTAAAGGAGCAACTACAGGAGCTATTGGACAAAGGTTTCATATGTCCGAGCACTTCACCTGGGGTGCTCCTGTTCTATTTGTAAGAAAGAAGGATGGGTCATTGAGATTGTGTAATGACTATAGACAGCTGAACAAGGTGACTATGAAGAACAAGTATCCACTTCCTCGGATCGACGATCTGTTTGATCAGCTCCAAGGGGCTAGATTCTTTTCCAAGATACACCTGTAATCAGGCTACCATCAGTTGAGAATCAGGAATGAGGACGTATCCAAAACGGCATTCAAGACAAGATATGGTCATTATGAGTTCTTGGTGATGTCTTTTGGACTCACTAATGCACCAGTAGCCTTCATGGACTTGATGAACAGGGTGTTCAAGCCATTTTTAGACCGTTTTGTCATCGTATTCATAGATAACATTTTGGTATACTCTCGGACCGAGGAGGAACACATGTGGCACTTGAGAATGGTGTTGCAGACTTTGAGGGAGCACCAGCTATATGCCAAATTTTCAAAATGTGAATTTTGGCTAGAAAGCATCTCATTATTGGGACACGTGGTTTCTAGTGAAGGTATTCAAGTGGATCCCAAGAAAATTGAAGCTGTAACTGATTGGCTTAAGCCTACAACAGTCACTGAGGTGTGAAGTTTTCTAGGTCTAACTGGCTACTATAGGCGTTTTGTGCAAGATTTTTCTAGGATAGCGGCTCCCCTAACTAAGTTAATGTCACACCCTACCCCTCTGTAAGGCATGACATGATCCCGTAGTATACCTAATGAATTATCAACTCCGTCTACTGATAACCCATTAAATACACTACAAGGGATTTTAAAAACTTTTCTTACTTCTTTCACAGTGGTGAGCACTATTTACAGTGTTAAAAACTTTTGTGAATCAAGTGATAGAACTAACACATTTGACTTATTTGGAATTTCTGTAAAAATTTTGGCAGAGTGCCATCTGTATTTTGGATAAAACAGTTCTTCAGAAAACCTGTAAAAAGCACTTCAATATTTTTCCAAATCTCAACTCCAATAAAATTCAACACAATATTTTTCTGAACTCAATCCGCAACAATTTTTCAGTATTTTCAAAGGATGAGATAAAAGAAATATAATACAAATTTTACAAGTCAAAATAACTCATAATTCACTTTACAACTTCAATGTACAATTTTAATTTACAACTGCTCAAATAGTTTACATACATATTATTACATGCATACATCAGACCTATGTACATGGGTATACCTATAATATACACAGTGAGTCTGAAAGTGTCTTCAAAGAAACTTACTCACTGCTCTATGCTCTTCTTACCTGCGACAACATACAAAGCTATCGCTGAGTGGTGAACTCAGTGGTGTACAACTATAATTTAAAACATAGTACAATATACATTGACAAAATTTACAGTAAATAATTTGAAAATCTGAATACTCATCAAATTCCAAAACTCAAATTATTCATTGCCAATAATGTAAATCATTTGTATAAATGACTTTGATCACAAAATTCAAATTTATCAAATCGTGACTAACCATTTATGTAATTTCAACAAAATCAATTATACATAAACCATAATTGAAATCACAATTCTTTACCATTCAAAAGTCATTCTGTATCTCAAAAATCAATCTTTATCTCAAAACCATGTTGTATCTCAAAAACCACGCTGTAGCTCAAAAACCATGCTGTGTCTCAAAAATCATTCTTTATCTCACTAACTATGCAAGACTAATCCGAACGGGCCATCTTTGATGTGATTCTAACTCCCTATGGTTGGGGAGGTCGAATCAGATTCTAACTCCCTATGGTCGGGGAGGTCGAATCATCGTGCACAGTACCATCACAATAATGAATTTTCCGCAAGGGCCATAACGATAAAATAAACTTAGATCTAACCTCAAATCAGAGGAAAATCTAAGCCTGTGCACGTACCATGGTAATCAAAACACAACTAACTCCATTGTCTTCTCAACAAATGAGAGAGATGGGTAATAACCTAGTCAAGCATCTATAGTGAGATATAAAACAATATCACAATCCTTTTAGTGAGCATAAATCACAATATAATTCGATTCAAAGTCAATTCCAATATCCAATAATTTTTATGCTCATCACAATTCAAATCATAAATTTGCATTTTTCTTCATGAAAATTTCCATCACAATTCAAAACATGTTCTATCACAATTTTCCAAAACATAACTTATTCAATCCATAACAATGCTTAATACTTATGGAAATACCATTTCACAAAGCTAAATTCATACATACTATAACAATTTTCAATAATCATTGAATTAAATCCAATGTTTGTTAAACATAATACATAAGAAAAATATGTCATTTAATCATATGAAATATTCAAACAAAATTAGTTAAAAACTAGTTGTGCACAAACACAATTTAAAACAATAACATACAATTAATCATATGAAATATTATTCAGAGTAAAATCAGTTGAAAACTAGTTGTGCACAAACCTCTGATGACTGTCTCCTGGTCTGGACTCAGTGTTTCTTTCCCTTTCCCTGAGTCTTTACTAACTGAGAAACACAATTTGAAGTGTTTCAGTACTAAATTAAACTGTCTCTAACAATAATGTTTGACAATTAATTCACTGAAAGCTATTATTTGCTTAATCACCTAATATACCGACCCTCGATGTGTTCTAGGTAATTTAGGTTTTAGTGTCATTAATATGTCACATTCGATAGGGTTTTAGGGTTGGTACATTTTACCAAACTCATTTCCTTGTTTAGTGCATTTTAATGCAACTTGCTGGATTTCGGTATACTAGTTTGATCTAGCCGGACGACCTAGTTTCCTCGGTTTTCGAGTTTCGGTCAAAACTAAAAACTTGTAGATCTATGTCTTACGGAACGCGAGGCAAAATTTTAGGTCAATCCGAGTTATGTAGACCAAGTTATGGTCATTTTACTGTTGCTGGTCAAATGGCATTAAATTTGGTCATTTTAGGTCAATTTGGTCAACTTTGGTTCGGCCAGTTTTTGGACCCGAACTTGTGCAAGCTGTTTGACTTGCTTATGGTCATTTCTGGGCTTTGGTGTCTTCATAAGACTTGTAGGTATGGATCTTAACTATTCATGGTTAAAATTTCAGGTCAATTGGACCTGTTTTGAGTGAGTTATGGCCTATACACTAACTGCTGCCCAATTGGTCAGTTTTCAGGTTTCACTTGCACTTAATCCGAATTGGTCATTTTTCATGTCATCTTGCAAGCAGAATTTTGGTATGCTTTCTTAATGAAAGTTGGCACATTTTGTGCCTAGTTTCACCTCCAATTGGTCTCATACCAATTGAAGTTACACATTTAAAGTTATAGGCTAAAATGCATACTGCCCTTAATTACCTTGCTTAAACATACATCAATGACACATTTACCTTACTATATGTCCACTTCCCTTACCAATTCTGTTTTGGTACATTACCAAAACCATATACCACCTTACCTTAAAGTCATTTTGGGCAGATTACAAACATCCTCAATACACTAAATAAAACTCCAATTCATAAAGTCCAAATAAAACAATAAATACACATGGACATTTCTAATTCTTACACATACTTTACACAACCAATTTACATACACACTCATCAATCCTCAATGTCACAATTCTGCCCATATCTTCATGAACACATACATTTATCAAAGAAACCTCAAGGCTGCCGAAAAGCTTCACCATGCCAAAGTGTCCATAATTCATCAATTTCCATTCCAAGTGCATAATCACCATTTACATGTGGAATTAACTACTAGGACATCAATTCACCCTATTCAACATGAATTCCCATCAATCATATGTAAAATAAATCATCAAATATACAACTCCATGGCTGCCCAAAATTGATATATCAAGAACTCCTCAAACTTGAAAATTTTCTTCACAATTCAAACACCCATAACAAGTATACAAACTTTAACAAAGCAAAGTTCAAAAACTCAAACTTACCACTTTGGAAATTCTTCAAAACCTCACCAAAACTCTTCTTTCTTGCTTTCTATATGCTGCCCAATGTGTGTAGACAAGAATTATTGAAGGAACTTATGTGGAATCAAGGCTTGATCATGTGGAGAAAGAGCTTGAAAAGTGGTCGGCCATGGAGGTTTCTTTAGAAATGAATTCGACAATGTGGAAGAATGAGGAAGATGAAGTTGAATCTGTCCATATTGGGTTTATATATGTCCACCTATGTCCACTTAGTGCTCCACTAATGTTGATTAAAAATTAAATTAATCCAAGGTTCCTTTAATTACAATTATGCCCTCATTCTTTCACTTTTTATATAATATACCACAATTTAATTTTTCATGACATTTTTCAAGTGTAATATTATTTATTTTTAATGGACATTTAGGTCAAAAGACAACTCAGAGTGTCAAATGACCACAATGCCCCTGTTCGGGTTGCATTCCCGATTTTTCGGTAACACCGTGTTTTGTCTGTTTTTCGATTTCTCACTTTTCTTTGTACTAATTATTTAATTTTTCTTTGATATTTCTAATGATATTTATACTTCAATTGATGTCTCTTTAAGTCCTAAAAATATTTTCCAGGGTTCCCCGCGGTCCAGGGCTAGTCAACAGTCCACGTCGTGACTTCCCGGTGCGGTCACCCATCGCTAGAGTTCTCAGCTCGTTTAACTTGGTTACATTTCTTTACTATTATTTTTCCTTTGTTTTCCTTGTATTTTCTTTTCTTGTATTTCATTATTTTACGTCTCCTCACTCATATCGAAGTGTAGTTCTAGGCATCCTAGCTGTCCGGACGACACTGGTCATTGGAACAGTAGAACGCACTACCGAACATAGGGGTATTACAGTTAACCCGGAAGAATGTTCCATTCATTTGGACAGATGACTGTGAGGAGAGTTTCCAGAAGCTTAAGGAGTGTCTAACCACTGCCCCTGTGTTAACACGGTAGCAACTCCGTACATTCTCTTTATTCGGTGGCCAGGTGTCGATGCAGACGGCTAGAACGTCTGGAAAAATATTTAAACTAAAGTAAGGAACCATAATTAATTCAAATATTAATAAGAAAAATTTAGTAAAAATTTTAGAAATAAAATACAACCAAGTTAAATGAGTCGGTGCCCAAGCGATGGGTAACCAGAGGGAAGTTGCGGTTCTCGCAACGAGGAGCCCTAGACCGGGGGAAAAATTATAAAATAATTTTTGGGACTCCAGAGAAGGGTCATTAAGGTTCCTATGGCATTAGAATGCCAAGAAAATATTTAGAAAAAATTCTTCAATCGGTACAGACAATTTTGACCCGTTAAGCCAAACGGAGGGCATTTTGGTCATTTCGCCTTCAGAGGTGATTTTTGGCCGACTTGTCCAGTTAAGTAAATAATTATTATGATCTAAAATATGAATAAATATTGGTAAAAATTTAATTAGAAATGAGTTAAAGAAAGAAGAAAGAAAAATCAAATAAAAAGGCATTTATGACATAAGCTTGATGTAATTAAAACCCCTTAGCCAATCAAAACTTAACAAATGCATTTATAAGACATTAAATAAGAGAAAAGAAGTCAAAATATGAAAAAGCAATCTGCTCACCTTCACCTTCTTCACCGAATCTCCATGGCCATTTTTCTTCATCAAATTTTCAAGCTTTAAGCTTGCAATATCTCTTTATCTATCCACCAAAATCCCTAAGCCCCTTTACTAAAATTTATCCCCACATCAAGAGGAATATTTTGATTATCAAAAAGTGAGGAAATTTCAAAGTTTCTACAAGTGCAAGAAGTGGTTAAAGTGAGGTTAGTGCTTACTTTTACAAATATTTCTTTATTTATATGTTAAGGGACTTGAAATAAGTAAGGAATTGTAACTAAAATGAATAACAATTATGTGTATGAATGCCATGAATTTCGGCAGCCCTATTGAAGGAATAGAAATGAGTGTTTTTTTGGACTTAGAGTAGATTAGAAATGATGTTTAAGGTACATATACACAAGTATAATGAATTGGTATGCTAACTAAGGTAATTGATGTAACCCTTGAATTTGAGCTAGGGTTTTAAGAATGAAAGTTTGACTTGGCTTAGGAAATTGTTAGAGAACATTTTAATGGTCAATTAGTGACCATTTTAGGTAAGTTGACCACAATTTGGACTGAAATATAGCATGGCCAAGTGAATGTGTAGGCTGCCTAAGGACAGCAGCAGAGTGACTGAAATTTCAGTCCACTTGGACTGCCATATCCTTGGCTGTGTTGGTCCAATTGGTGTTTGGCCAATTGGACATGAAACTAGGCTTATAATGGCACATTTTTTCTGAAGAAACCATGCCCAAAAGACCAAAGCAAGAGGACCAAAAGTTGGCCCCAATCCGGATACCCTGCAACAGCACCTGCAGAAATGACCAAATGAATAGTAACTGTTCATT
This sequence comes from Hevea brasiliensis, assembly GCF_030052815.1. NCBI lineage: Eukaryota > Viridiplantae > Streptophyta > Magnoliopsida > Malpighiales > Euphorbiaceae > Hevea > Hevea brasiliensis. The sequence continues at coordinate 100,431,421 of NC_079494.1, forward strand.
TGGCCATAACTCACTGTAGATATGGTCAATTGACCTGAAATTTTTACAGCAATAAGATAAGATATAAACAAACAACTTTCATGAAGAAACCTATCCCAAATTATGCCATTAACTCATTCAAATTATTGAGCAAAGTTAAGTTATCAAACTTGCAACTCTGCAGATTTTCATTTGAGCAGTAATGTTTGGATGGCTATAACTCTCTCTAGAAAACTCGGATTTAGGTGATTCTTGAACCGATGGAAACCTAAGGTATGGTAGAACATTTCATATGAAGAAAGTTAGACCAAATTGTGAACTTAACTTGACCAAATTACTGAACAAAGTTGGACCAAAAATCTGCCAGACCCAAAATCTCAGCATGAACAGTGCACATGAACAGTAAATTTATTTTGGCCATAACTTGAGCTACAAAACTCCAAATGGAGTGATTCAAAAAAAGGAAATTCAACTAGACAAAATAAGGAACAACTTTCATGTTTACCATTTCCTCAAATTCTTACTACAACAGTGCCCAATGGAATAGTAAAATTGAGTTACAAAAATTGAAAATTTGGCTTCTCTTGGTTTAAGCTTAGAAATGGTATTAATGCTTAATGCCAATAAGTTTTAAATGAAAAATGTGGTATATTGAAAGTTTTAAAACCAATGCAACTATTTTCTATGCAAAAGTCAACTTTTTGTTGACCAATGAAGTGAATAGTGACACCAAGACTTGAAATTCAAAAATTGTGAAACTTAAAAGTGCAAAATGCCCTAGTAGGCCTAATGTGATTGGTTTGGATAGGTTGGCATGCCAATAGGGTATTGTTTTAGCAGTACTGCGAAAGGCTTTATGCCTGTATTCATGACTTTATGCCCGTATTCATGGCTTTTATGCCAGTATTCATGGCTTTTATGCCCGATCATGTGATATCATGGCTTTTTAGCCATACTGACTGCATACGTGGTTGACGTTCTGCGTCCCATGGTATGACGGCCCGAGGCACCGCGGTGTCCAGCGCCAACGACCCGTTATCCAGTCCAGTCGTTCAGTATAGGTTACTTGGGCATGGAAAAGTATAACTGTAATTGAACTGATTGTTAAAGAAAATACGAAAATTAAATATCAGGAATGATTATGATAGAATACAAAGAAACTCAAGATCATGAAGAAAATAATTAACAAAATGCATGAAGAAGTTAATATCATAAAACGTAATTAGCCCTCGACTAAACATTAAGTTGGTAATTATTCAGTTCTTATGAACACAATGGCTAAGAAATTATGATTTTTATTTGCATATTATATTTTCTTGTATTATTGGCACCACTAAGCTTTATGCTTAGCGCGTCACTTTTGCAACGCGTAGGTACTGAAGATTTGGACAGAGGGCCCAGTAGACCACAAATTGGATAAGGCCGTTCACAGTTCTGCATAGTGTCTGTGTCACCTCACCGTCTGCAGTGCATTGGTAGGACACTAGGTGTCATTTTGGTATTTTGTAATTGATTTTATTTTCTCATGTGTAAATGAACTTATGAAATGTAATTTGATGTTCATGTAAATAATGAGAATTGTGTTTATAAATGGAAAAGTGAATGTTTATTTGTAATTTATATATGATTATCACATGTGATGAATGATTGAGAAATGAATGGTTGAAAAATGTTGAGATTTTGATAAATGGAATTGAGATGATTGAATATGAATATAGGAAGTGTTTTTCACAGGTTCCGAAGAACGGTTTTCTCCATTTTTAGCATGTATTCTGCCGGATTTTCTTTAAAATTTTCGGAACCTCAAATAAATAATAATTTCGATAAATAGCTTAAATGAATTATATTTCACAAGTTATATTCAAAATTATGAGAAAAATTAATTAAGATAAAATAGAGTGCTCCGGCACACTGAGTGGCATTGCTTGCTCGGCTACACTGTAGTCGGGTAAGGGGTGTCACACTACCTATGAGCGGTGAAGGATACACGTGTACTGTGACGCCTCCAGAATTGGCCTAGGGTGTGTTTTGATGTAGAATGGAAAAGTAGTGGCTTATGCTTCAAGGCAGCTAAAGAGGCATGAGCAGAACTACCCCACCCATGATTTGGAAATGGCGGCTGTAGTCTTTGCACTAAAAATCTAGAGACACTACCTATATGGTGAAGTGTGCGAGATATATACCGACCACAAGAGTTTGAAGTACATCTTCCAACAGAGGGATTTAAACTTGAGACAGAGAAGATGAATGGAGCTTCTGAAAGACTATGATTACACTATCCAGTACCACCCTGGGAAGGCCAATGTAGTAGCAGATGCTTTGAGCAGAAAATCTTCTGGCAGTTTGGCGCACATTTCAGCAGAGAAAAGACCGTTGATTCAGGAAATACATGAGTTGATGGATCAAGGTTTAATCCTAGATCTTTCAGATGAGGGGGTATTGTTGGCTCATTTTTCAGTGAGGCCAGACTTGCGAGACAGAATTAGAGTTTTCCAGCACAGAGACCAACAATTGATGAAGATCATAGAAAGAGTACAGCAAGGTGAAGGTGGTGAGTTTGGATTTGCCAATGATGGCGCCCTAGTGCAAGGTTCTAGGATATGTGTGCCCGATATGGACAATCTCAGAGATGAAATCATGCGAGAGGCACACTATACACTGTACAGTGTCCACCCAGGCTCCACCAAGATGTACCATGATGTGAAGGATAGCTATTGGTGGAATGGCATGAAGAGAGACATAGCAGACTTTGTGTCCAAGTGCTTGACTTATCAGAAGGTGAAGTTTGAATATCAGAGACCGTAAGGGAAGCTGCAAGAGCTCCCTATCCCAGAATGTAAGTGAGAAATGATTACTATGGATTTTATGACTGGGTTACCTCGTACCACGCGAGGATATGATTCGATATGGGTAATTATAGATCGTCTAACCAAATCAGCTCACTTCTTGCCTGTGAAGACTACATATTCTGTGGCACAGTATGCCCGACTCTACATTCGAGAAATAGTCAGATTGCATAGAGTTCCGGCTTCCATAATATCTGACAGAGGGCCCCAGTTCACTTCTCGATTTTGGAGAAAGTTGCAGGAGGCACTTGGCACACAGTTGAACTTTAGCACGTTTTTCCACCCTCAGATAGATGGATTGTTCGAAAGGACAATCCAAACCCTAGAAGACATGCTTCGCATGAGTGTTTTGGATTTTGGAGGTCAATGGGATGATCAACTAGCTTTGGTGGAGTTTGCCTACAACAACAGTTATCATTCCAGCATAGGGATAGCACCCTATAAGGCACTATATGGAAGAAAGTGTAGGTCTCCTCTATGTTGGACGGAAATGGGAGAAGCGAAGGTGCATGATGTAGACCTAGTGCAGTACACTTCAGAGGTAGTTCCTTTAATCAGGGAACGATTGAAAACAGCTTTCAGTAGGCAGGAAAGTTATGCAGACCCCAGACGGAGGGATGTGAAGTTTGCAGTAGGCGACTATGTATTCCTGAAGGTTTCTCCAATGAAAGGAGTCATGAGATTTGGAAAGAAGGGCAAGTTGGCACCTCGGTATATCAGACCTTTTGAGGTTACTGATAGAGTTGGAGCAGTTGTCTACCGGTTGGAGCTACCACCCAACCTTTCTCATGTTCGTCCTGTGTTTCACATCTCCATGCTCAAGAAATACATTCCAGATCCTTCTCATGTACTACAGCCGGATGTAATAGAGCTAAAAGAGAACTTGACATTTGAGGAGCAACCTTTAGCCATAGTGGACTACCAAGTGAGACAACTGAGATCAAAACAAATCCCTATGGTTAACGTTTTGTGGAGGAGTCAGTCAGTGGAAGAGTGCACCTAGGAGTTAGAACGGGACATGCGTAGCAAGTACCCTTATCTGTTCAATGTGTAATCATGTACTTTATTCTACCTTGTGTAAAATTTGAGGACGAATTTTCTGTAAGGGGGGAAGAATGTAACACCCCAAAAAATTTTAAATTTATTATTTTATGAGTGATATTGATATTTTAATTTTATTTAAATTTTAAGAAAATTAATTGAGATTTTTCGGATTTTAAAAATCGGGTTCTATTTTCCGAAAATATAAACTTTGATGATTTTTAAAAATTAATTTAAAGACCACGTGGCAAAATTAAAAATATATTTGGAGTCTACGAATTTTTCTGAGTTTTCTGAAATTTTTTTAGAAATTTTGACCTCGTTTTCGGTCCCAAGGCAGAGTAAAAATTCAAAATTTTGTATTCTGAATCGAACCGGCCGAATCGAACCAGACCGGATCGGACCGATCGAATCAGACCGGCCTTTCTTCTTCCTTTTTCTTCCTCTCCCGCATGCGTTTTTCTTCTTCTCCTTCTCTCCCGTTTTCTCTCTCCTCCCTCCTCCCCTTGCCGTGCCGCCACCTCCCCTGCCACCCCAGCCCACCGGCACCCGTCCCTAGCCGCCCCAGCTCGCCGGCCCCGGCCTGGAACGCCGAAAAAAGGCGCCCGAAGTGACGCGACGTCCGCGCGCGACCCTTTGTCTTCCCGGCCAAAATCCGGCCGATCTGGCCACCAATCGGACTGGATCTTGTGTCTAAATCCATCTACTCGTCGAGAGCTTTCCATAGACACCAATAACATCAAAATCTATCGAGTGGTTTGTCCAATTTTTGCCTGAAAAGTTTTAGTCCATTTTGACTTTTGGGCTAGATTTCTCACAAACCGTAAACCTCACGAGAAAACCGAGAGTACCAGAGCGCTCTACTCGTCGAGAGCTTCGCGGGGATATAAATTTCAAAATTTTCTGACACCATTTTTTCGGTGGGTCCCACGAAATATCGCAGTATTTTTCCGAGCATTAAATGAGCTTAGAAAATTTCGTAAAAATTTTATACTAACCTCCGTGTTGTGGGCTTCGTGTAGGTATCCTCAATTAGCGGAAAATTCGACAGTTGTCCGGGTCTGTGAATTTCCGGCCAGACAAACCCGCTACAGAAAAAGTCTCCGAATTGGATCGAGGTTTTGGCTACCCCACCATTGTCAGACATCCCGAGCGCGTTCCCGAAGTCAGAATCGGCAAAGGTAAACCCGAACCTTGTTTTTTCATAATTTTCTAGTACTTAAATAGGATTAAAAATTTATAAAATATTCGTGGTAGCTCAGAAAATTATGATTCTTTTTGCAATAGCCTAGTAATATTGCTAAGGACCGTGGGGCAAAGTTTTAGAATTTTTAGAGCTTATTTGGGCAGTTTTTGCAAAAATGATCAATTATAATGACTAAATTGAAATTTTACATATTGTGATGGATGACTGATTTGATGGGCTCAGGAGGGGCTGTGTGATGTGATTGAGTTGTGGATATATGGATTGTGAATATAGAAGTATGTTTTGAGCCCTTTTGCAGGTTGGGTAGGTCCTAGGTATAGGGGAGACTCTGCCGGATTTTCGGTACGACTTTGGACGTATTTGGTCTTTTCATGATTTGTATTGAGTCAATTGTATTAAAAAAATTGTAATGTAATTGTCAGGTGAGCTGGGACAGCCTTCTTCCTCCGTCCAGCCGCCACAGTGATCGCTGTCAAGTCTGTGAGTAAAATATTAATTTTAATTGTAATTTCGATATTATTATATGTTTAAGCATTCCCATGCATCACTTATATGTATGTATCTATGTAGTTAAACTCTAGGCACGTTTTATGTTGCATTCATAACTGTTGAAGTGCCATGGATGTTGTTGTGGTAATTTGAAGCAGTGTGCGTGCGTTGGCGTGCGTGTGATGTGGTGTAGACTATGGATAGGACGGGTAGACACGGCTTGAGATCTTCGCTAGGACCCGGTCCTTCGGGGTAGACACGGCTTGAGTTCTTCTCTGGGACTCCGATTTGGTTATTAAGTGGAAGTTCAAGCTGAGTTCTTCGCTAGCACAGGTTGGATTTAAGAGAGCTGTATAGGGGATCAGCTCCCATATATTATTATTGATGTTACTGGGTGCGTGAGTGCTCCAGATTACCTTTTTGCTGTTATGATGTGAATTTATTGCTGATGTCGCATTTCACTTTACAGGATACATTAGTTTTAGATAGTTATAGAGATTATGGTTAAAATTGATATTTTACTCTTTGAGTTGAACGCTCACTCCTGTTCAATATTTTTTCAGGCTACAGGAGGATTTTATTGTGGTTAACCTGCTTTTCTTCCTCGCAGGTCGTCTATTCATGTTTGTGTAATTCTGTAAACTTTTAGAATTTCCGCATGTGTTAGAAATATTTAATTGATTTGGGTCTGTAATATAAATTGTTATTTTGGACCTGTAAAATTATTATCACATGCATGTTTGATGGACTGGATGAGGGAGCTGAGCTCCCATTTATTTTTATGTTGATATGAGTATGTGGAGGATGAGCTGAGCTCCCCAATTGAGTATTTATTTTGTTTACAGGTCGAGTGAGTCAAAAACTCCCCGTTGAAAGGTCCATTTTATGGCCAAACTCTGTCCGGTTGAATTATTAAAATTGGGCCCAAATGGGCCTTAGAGTTGGATTAATGAATAGTTAGGCTTACTACGGTCCTCGGGGGCTTTAGGCTGGCCCATGTCCTAGTGTCGGTCCGGCTCATAGGTTGGGTCGTGACAAGCCTATAGATAGGAAAACACAAGGAGACTATTAAGAGAAAGTCACTACTAATTTATGAACTAGCTTTGGAAATACTCAAAAAAGAAGGGATAAAAGAGACTTATTTGGTCTCTTCCTCTCCTCCTCCTCCTCTAGCTCTTCCTCTTATTCTTCTTGCATGATATTTTCCCTTAGAAAATATAAAGAAAGTTTTCCCCTCCTACAACCTAAGGTGGATCCCCTTCAGAAAATGACTTCTTGTCCATTTGTTCAACCTTCTACAGTTGAACCAGAAAAACAGACTAAGCCTTTGAGTCAAACAAAAGAAGTCTTAAACTGGCATACCCTCAATGCCAAGGCACAGAATCAGTTCTTGCAAAAGATATACTAAAAAATTGATTCAGTTGTCAGCCAAACTCAGTTGGCCGAAATAAAGGTAGATTCTTTTTCAACTCACGTAGCCAAGCTTTATGCTGATTTTCAGTCCATAATTAATCAGCTTAACATAGACCTTAGAACTCTGATGCAACGAAAAAGATTTAGTCTAGAATTTGATAAAAAAGAATTAGAGTTCAACTTATTAAAGACTCAAATGAATATTAAAATATTAAAATTCAATACCTTAGCCCGAAAAGAATATCCTGCCCGGGTAGCGCACCAAATTCCTCATAAGCTCTCAGTCTCCATGGGCCGCGCACGGCCAGGGCCCAAGCCCACCACAACTCCACTTGCGCAGACTCTGGGTTCGCCAGGCCCACTCTTAGCGCAGAGCTGTTTTTTATGCAGGGGCGAGACTCAAATCCGAGACCCCCGGAACGTTACGAGGCTCTGATACCACTTAGCCCGAAAAGGATATCCTGTCCGGGTAACGCACCAAATTCCTCATAAGCTCTCAGTCTCCATGGGCCGCGCACGGCCAAGGGTCAACCTCAGGCATACCTACATTGCCTCATTGCCAGAAGCATTACAACCAGAACTCCACAGAAGTATTACTGCTACCAGAAGAGCAATGAATGCTATCACTATAGGGGAAATTCATCAAATGACTCTGGCCTGTCTTGACAAAATGTGTGAACAACAGACAAGTAACAACATGTTAGATTTTTATGGGTATGTTATAAGATGAGTTTAGGTAGTCTATAACTAAGTTTAGGATGTGTTTGAATTTGAAAAATAACACATATATGGGTTGAGTTTGATATGTCTAGTGTCTATTATCCGAATTCTCATTTTTATAAATACTTAATTAAATATAAAATATATATTTTTATAATAATATTTATAAATTTTATATTTTTATTTTAAATAAAATAAAATTTAAATATATTCAAATTTTTAAAATGTATATTATTAATAAAAAATGTTTTTAATTATTAATTAAAATATATAAAATTAAATGGTTTGATATTTTTAGGGTTATAGTAATTAAGTTTGAAATGGGTAGTTAGAATAAATGTTAATTGAATTTATACTATATTAATCGGGTTGGGAAGTTTGATTTTCGCGGAACCAAGGTGCTTTGCTAATAGGAAAGGTGAAAGTACCAATCTTCTTTTTAGCAGAGAACATCTTCTCTACTGATGAATCCGTTGACTTCTCCATTCTTGAAATCGCAAAAGCCAGAGCTCTTGTTGCTCTCCTCCTCTTCATCAGAGCCTCAAACAGTTCCTCGTGGGTCCCGCTACATCAGCCTCTCGCCTGAGTCTCAAGTCCAAGAATTACAAGTATGGATCCTCTGTGGCGTGCAAAGCAGTGTCCGTTACGCCACAGACTGAGGTTGAAGGTATCAACATTGCTGAGGATGTCACTCAGGTTTGGTTTCTCGCACTATTTTGTTGGAATTGTGAACTGGGTCGGTTTCAATGTGGAAATTTGTGGAGATTTTGTCAGTTTCTTAGAGTGTAATGGATAGCTGAACCATTTTCCTGGAAGAATTTAATGGATTTCTGAAGTGGGTTTGGTTTAATTTCTTGAGAATTTGATGATGTTGAACTTTCACAGCATTGAATTATTGATCAATTCACTCTGAACTACGAATTCATCGGCTCTCAGTTCTGATATAGCTCGTAGATACCATGGATATTGTTAGATGTTATATGACCAAACCAGCTGCAGTCTGCCAAGTTTCAAAACTTCAGTTATAAGTTTATATGAGTTTCTTTCTCAATATTCAATTACATCTCTTCTTAGGAATAATCAAATTGATTTTGTACTTCAGCCATTGGGTGCAATCCTGGCTATACCAACTAAAGCCATCTAATTCCATGTTAAATTAACCTAGCAATTTCCTTCTACAATGATCACACACAAAGTTGATTTTACATATAATTAATAAGTTTCTATGGCTGGCCGCAATAAGGTCTTGTAGGCTATAATCAGTTATTTCAAATGTACAATTATAATTGCAAATTTGATAAACTTACTGGACTATTTTTGTGATTAATCCATTTTCATTTTATGATTTATATCTATCTGAAAAACTTATATATATAAGATTCATAGCTGTTTATGTGCTTGTTTCTACTGTTTTTATTATTATACTAAGTTATCAGTAGCTTACTTTGTTAACCAACTGAAAGCACTTGGGTTATTGGTTATTTATTTGCTTATTGATTAATACAGCTTATTGGAAAAACACCTATGGTTTACCTAAATAACATTGTAAAGGGGACTGTTGCAAACATTGCTGCGAAACTTGAGATCATGGAACCATGTTGCAGTGTCAAAGACAGGTGAAAATAGTAAAACTGATAGTCTCGGTACTTGAAATTTCATGAACATCTTGTAGTATAATTGAAAAGCCTTCTATTTGTTCATGAAAAAGGCTTATCATATTGAGCTGGATTCATTGTTTAAACTTCTATGAGAATATGACTATATTGTTAAGTGGAATTAAGTTTTATGAGATTGGAATCTAGCAGTTAATTTTAAGCTGATAATTTCATTTAGCAAGTTTTATTATGTGTATGTAAAGCTAATAATCTCTACGTTCCAAAGTTGCTTGGGAAATAAGTGGAACATTATTATCAGCATTTTTTGATATTTGGTTCCAGGATAGGTTATAATATGATAGTTTATGCTGAGCAAAGAGGAGTTATAACACCTGGAAAGGTAATAAAGTCTCATGCATTTGTTGGAATTAGCAATAATATAATATGTTGAAGTTCTCAAGTGACATTGATTTGCTTCTTTCCATTTTGGAATTTTAGCTCAAATTTGGACATCTTGTTAAAAATTAATTTTCCCTTGATTGAACTTAACAATGAAAATGAGTTTAAGAACAATGAAAATGAGTTTAAGGCAATCTTCTAAATTATTGCTGCATACAAATTTTATATGCATGAATGCTTTGGAAATGTTTGGTTGGGGAAAATGATACCTAGTTCTATGCTCAAGATGTAGTGTAGTTTTACTTGTTTGCTTTCACATCTGGTGTGCAGGTGTGGGACCATATGAATACCTGTTTTCATTAATGGTCTACTGCCCTTGCATTGCACTTAAATTTATGTCAATTATGTGGAATGTTTTAATGGGTGCTTCTATCAATTCTCAATGCTCTCTATGTGATGGGTGAGGCCTTCATTGACCCCACACTGCTTCATAAACACCCCACCCTGTCTTGGCCCTGATCCTAGATGCCAAAAGGGATACAATGTTTTCCCAGTCACTTCATTGGGGAATGGGTATCCTACCCCCACCTTGTTAGGACAAAATAATTTTTTTTAAAATTATCATCATTCCTCATGAGAAAAAGGAAAATGCAAATCCAGACCTTTAAGTAAGCAATTAGTTATATTTTATTAAGGGGAAAGTACAAAAAAGGACCATGTAGTTTTGTGCTTTGACACTTTGAGGCGTGTGGCTCAATTTTTGACAAAACAATACCCTAAGATTTCCCTTTGTTAGCACTTAAAGAACCATCTGCTATAATACCGTTAGTTTGCTGATGTGGTATCATAAAATGACATTTTCAATATGTTGTGGGTGCTACAAATAAGTAACAAATGAAAATGACTGTACAATTTCAATGAAAATAAAAAATAATTTCATTTAATTAAAAATTTGTAAAACAAAATTACGTAAATCTCCTTCTTCCCTGAAACCCTTAGCTTACCCCAGCCTCCTGCTACACAGTGTCGGTAGTAGAGACACTGTTCAATGCATGCCCTAAAACAAATTCCATGGTCATCCCAATCAAATCCTCACAGAATAACACCACACTTCTCCCCTAAAATGAATACCCGCTTCAAGAAGAATCGCAAGAAGCTTGATCACATGAGCGTCAGAAGCTTGATCACATGAGCGTCAGCCATAGCTGTATAAGAAAACACAGGAAGCATCCTGGTGGTCATGCTAACTCTGGAGGCATGCACCACCATAGGATCCTCTTAAGCAATTACCTCTTAGGTATTTTGGGAAAGTAATATATGCTACTTCCATAAGCTCTACAACAAGTTCTATCGCCCCATCGTTAACATTGACAAGCTTTGGCGCTTGGTCCCTGATTTCTCAAGAGGTGAAGGATAAGGCTTCTAAGGATAATGATCCCTAATGCTATCCAATTGGGATACTTGAAAGTTATGGGGAAGTTGGCTTTGCTTGAGAATCAGCCAATAGTGGTGAAGGCAAAGCTCGTTTTGAAGATTGCTGGAAAGAAGATCAAGGAGGCTAGTGGAGTGATCATTCTTAATTTTTGGAATAATGATGTTTTGGAATTGTTTAAGAGGTTATTTTTGTTATAATATATGAAATTTAGAGGTTAACATTAGGATGACTTTTTATTATTGATGATTTATGTTTTTTTTTTTTTAAAATAAATATATTTAGATTTGTCTTATTAAACTCAACTAAACCTTTATCTAAAAAATTTGGGGTCGGCTATATGGATTTGCTTTCTCCACTCTAAACGATTTTGGGTTAAATCCTCAGAAATGTGTAATGCTTCTAGGTCATGTTGTACTACTCTCCTCTAAGTCAATTTAGGTCTACCCCTTTTTTTTCTTTCTATCCTCTAACCTAATGTGCTCTACTTGTCTAACTGGAGCCTCCGTATGTCTATGCTTCACATGACCAAACCACCTCAATCTTCCTTCTCTCAACTTATCCTCAATTGGCACCACTCCTACCTTTTCTCTAATACTCTCATTATGGACTTTATCTAGTCTAGTATGGCCACTCATCCACTTTAACATTCTCATCTCTACAACTTTTATCTTAGACGCATACGACTCCTTCAATGCCCAACACTCACTACCATATAACATAGCTGGTCGTATGGCTGTACGGTAAAATTTTTCTTTCAACTTATTGGGAATATTGCGATCACATAAAACTCCCGTGGCACATCTCCACTTCAAACATCTGGCTTTAATCCTATGACTGACATTCTCCTCACATCCCCCATCTACTTGAAGGACTGAGCCGAGATATTTAAAGTGATTACTTTGGGATAGTACCACTTCATCCAAACTAATTCCTTCCCTATCACCAGTTTGGCCTTCACTGAACTTGCAATGCATGTATTCTATCTTCGTTCTACTTAGCTTAAAGCCTTTTGACTCTAGAGTACTTCTCCAAAGCTCTAGCTTTCTATTGACTTTTTCTCGCGTTTCATCTATCAGAACAATATCATCCGCAAACATCATGTACTAAGGAATACTCTCTTCTATATGTTTCGTCAATTCAACTAAAACTAGTATAAAAAGGTAAGGGCTTATAGCTGATCCATGGTGTAATCCAATTGAGATCGGAAAATCTCGTGTCCCCTCCTACTGTGCGCACAATAGTAGTTGCTCCTTCGTACATATTTTTCAACACTTGTATGTACCTAATAGATACCCTCTTTTGTTCTAACACACTCCATAAGACATCTCTTAGAACACTATCATAAGCTTTCTTTAAATCAATAAAAACCATGTGTAGATCTTTTTTCACATCTCTATATTTCTCCATCAAGCTTCTAATGAGAAAGATCGCTTCCATAGTTGAACGACAGTGCATAAAGCCAAATTGATTGAGAGAGATAGAAGTATCATGACGTAGTCGATGCTCCACAACTTTCTCCCACAATTTCATAGTATGGCTCATGAGTTTAATTCCCCTATAGTTCGAGCAACTCTGTATGTCTCCCTTATTTTTAAAAATAGGTACTAAAATATTCCTCCTCCATTCATCAGGTATTTTATTTGAGTTTAGAATCTTATTAAATAATTTAGTTAACCATGCCACTCCAATATCTGCCAAACACTTCCACACTTCAATTGGTATTCCATCGGGTCTACAGGCTTTACCGACTTTCATTCTCTTAAGTGCTTCCTTTACTTCTAAAAATCTAATCCTTCTAGTATAATTCACATTCTTTTCTATTGTTCTATAGTCTATATTCACGTCATTATCATTTTGACTGTTATTAAAGAGATAATTAAAATAATTTCTCCATCTTTCTTTAATGTCCTCATCTTTCACTAACACTTTTCCTTCTTTATCCTTAATGCACCTAATTTGATTGAGATCTTGACATTTCCTTTCTCTTCTCCTTGCTAATCTATAAATATCTTTCTCTCATTCTTTAGTTCCAAGTTTCTCATATAACTTTTCAAAGGCTTGTGCTCTTGCTTGACTAACTGCCTTTTTTGCCTCTTTCTTTGCTATCTTGTATTGTTCATATGCCTCATTATTATCACATTAGGTAACTTCTTATACCATTCCCTTTTTCTCTTCACTGCATTTTGTACTTCCTCATTCCACCACCATCTCTCTTTTGAGGGTGGTTCATGTCCTTTAGACTCTCTAAGTACTTTTCTAGCTACTTCTCTAGTCTTTGATGCCATCTGTATCCACATATCATTGGCCTCCATATCCAGCTTCCATGCTTCGTACTCGAGAAGCTCATTTTGAACTTCACTTGCTTTACTCTTTTGAACTCTCACCACTTTGTTCGAGCTACACTATTTCCTCTGACTTTACTTGAATTGTTCCTAAACTTGACATCCAAGACCACTAACTGATGTTGACTTGTTAAAACCTCTCCTGGAATGACCTTGCAATCGTTGCATAGAGCTCTATTTATCTTCCTGGTTAAGAGCAAGTCTATTTGGCTTCTATGTTGCCCACTTTTGAAAGTCACTAAATGTGACTCTCTTCTTATAAAATAGGTATTTGCTAGTATTAGGTTGTATGCCATAGCAAAATCCAGGATGCTTTTTCCCTCCTCATTTCAATTGCTAAAACCAAAACCTCCATGAACATTCTCATAACCTTGCCTATCACTTCCTACATGTCCATTCAAATCTCCACCAATGAAAACATTCTCTTCATTCGGTATGCTTTGCATTAAATCATCCATATCTTCTCAAAACCTTTGTTTATTCTCACTATCTAGTCCTATTTGTGGAGTATAAGCCCTAACTACATTTATTGTTTCTCCTTCTAGTACTAGCTTTACTAGTATAATTCTATCTTCTACTCTTTTCACAGCTATTACAGCATCTTTCAATGTTCTGTCTATGATTATGCCTACTTCGTTCTTATTTCTCTCATTTTCGGTAAACCAAAGTTTGTACCCTGAATTACCTACTTCCTTGCTTTTTTCTTCTACCCATTTAGTCTCCTGAATGCAAGCAATATTCAGCATTCTCCTTTCTAAAGTATCCACAAGCTTCATTAATTTTCCTGTAAGTGATCCAATATTCCAAGTACCAACCCTGATCCTCCTCCTATCCTGTTTCTTCCTAATTGGTCTCATTCTATGATATCTTCTATTGTTTTCTATGTCTATCTTGTGTTCTGTTCTACTATCTGTCCTATAGACTAACTTCTTTACCTACACCCGTCCATGATGTGGGAACCCTTGCTCACTTAACACCACACCCGGGCGCTGGCATGGCGCGTCGCTTTCGGTGAACGCCCTACACCCTTGCATATTTCTCACTACACCTGGGCTCCGATGTAATGGGTCGTAAGTAGAGGACGCCCCAACGTTTATATCATTTGAATCCATATCATAAAGTGTGACGAAATTTTTACGCTGGTTGTTACCTACCGCAACCCTCTTCCTTTATCCGGGTTTGGGACCGGCTAAGTGCAAACTACTTAGGCGGAGTTTGGATTTGTCTTATTAAAAAATAAAAATCCCATAACCTTAATCTCTTCTTCACTTCTACCTCTTCTCTTCTTTTTTTGGCCTCTTTACAAATTTCTTTCTTAAATTCTTAGGGTTTCGGGGAAGGAAAGGAGTTGGAAATTTTTTTACAAATTAATTTTATTTTAAATAAAATTTTAATTTCCATTAAAAATGGTAAAAGTTGAATTTATTTTATTTTTTATTTTTTTTTTAACTATGGGACACACAACATATTAGAAATGTTATTTTATACTGCTTTGTTAGCAAACTAACGGTGTTATAGCTGTTTACCCCTTAAGTGCTAATAGAGAGAAAGCTCAAGGTACTGTTTTGTCAAAAATTGAACCACAAGCTCCAAAGTGTCAAAGCTCTAAACCATTTGGTACTTTTTTTATAGTTTCTCCTTTTATTAAAATTAAATTAGCCACAAACTCCGAAGAATTACTTTTTCATGGACTATAAAACAAACATAGAGGGATATCCTGATAAATCCAAAAAAATAAAATTTAATTTAGTTATAGGCATAAATTTACATACAAATAATGTATTCAAATTTTATACAAAGGAAAAAAAATTCTAGATAAAGGGAACATGCATAAAAAGGGAAAATAAAAAGAAAATTAACCTGAAACATTTTTATAATAACATCCAATTGGGGTAGGATGGTGCAGATCCCTGTGGAGCGAGTTTAAATTCCCATATCTACCATCTTGCTAGATATGCATTTCAAATTCTAGTTGTCCCTGAATAGTTTATATTGACAAATAGTACTGTAATATATGGTAAGTTAGCAGCTGGCATCTGGCTGGCTATTTTTGAAGCTGAAGACTGCTCTACTCTTTATCTTCAATTGATTCATTGCACCATCAACTTGTTGATTGGACACTTTGATCCTGATTCTTATAAATTAAATTTATCTGATTTATAATTAATTATTTCTTTTATTCATATCTTGGGTTTACATTTTGGTGTCTATTTAATTTTTTAGGTGCTTGTATAATTTCTTTATGCAGTTTTCCCTTGACTGTTGTAGCAATAGAAGGCTGCTCTTCTCTCTTTGTTCAATTGATTCACTGCAACATCTAGTTGTTAGCTGGTTTTTTATTATTATTATTATACAGTGTGCAGCTTGATCCAACTTGTTTGGCACTTACGTCTGTGTATGCTCATATTTTCTATCCATATTTTTTCATGTCTTGTTTTTATATTTTTTTGGCATAGGTTTCACGTCCAAGATGGCTCAAAAATTACTGTTAATTTATTTCCTGGCATCATTATTGTAGACCAGCCATGGAAAATGAAACTCCATTCAGTAACTCTTATGTAATTTTTTTAATCATTTTAATGGAGCTTTTTATCTATCTTTAGAGCATTCTTGTGGAAGCTACTAGTGGAAACACAGGCATTGGCCTTGCATTTATAGCTGCTTCAAAAGGATATAAACTTATCTTGGCTATGCCAGCATCAATGAGTCTGGAAAGAAGGGTTCTCTTAAAAGAATTGGAGCTGAGCTTGTTCTAACTGATTCAGCAAAGGGCATGAAGGGAGCAGTTCAGAAAGCTGGAGAAATTTTGAAAAGTACTCCCAAATGCCTCTATGCTTCAATAATTTGATAATCCTGCAAATCCTGAGGTTAGTTGTCCACTATCACTATTCTCTTGTAGATGTTGTAGCAGTCATTTTTGAAATTCACTAATTCTCTCCTATTGGGTCAAAAAGCTGTTTTCTGCTGTTACAATGTGGCTGATTTAATGTGGTGTGCACCTACCCCTAGAATGACAAAGATCCTGTCAAGAAGGATGCTGTGTCTCTCTAACTGATGAATGTGGCTTGCATCTTTCACATTAGAATTTAGTTTAATTTTTGGTTTATGCAGTGTTAATTACTGAACTGAAAATTTTCTTGGCTATTTTATCTCAGGAACTCATTGCCAAATTATCCATTTATCTAAAAATCAATTTTTATTTGGTCATAAACTTGATAAGACTCAAAGTATGATGTTCACAATATTGTTGGGCAATTTTATTTGGCTTAGTTTTGTTGGGCAATTTCTTTTTCGCTTGGCTATCCAGTTATCTAATGATGCCTATTATTTTGACTCCTGAGAACTTATAATTACAGCTTATAGAATGGTGATGTAGATTAAGAAACTCATTAATTTGGATTTAACTGCATGTTCTATTTTAGATACACTATGAGACAACTGGACCAGAAATCTGGGAAGATACAAGAGGGAAGGTGGATATCTTTGTTGCAGGTATTGGAACTGGTGGAACTATTTCTGGAGTTGGTCAGTTCCTTAAGGAGAAGAATCCCAACATTGAGGTACTTGTTTCTTGTTAAGGTTTGCCAACTCTGTGTATGGCTGTTCTATTTCTATTTTTCTGCCCATTTCACATGCTGGTTGACTAATTGTATGCCCAGATTGATTGTCCTGTGTGATAGTAGGATGTGTTGAAACTTGAAAGAAAGAGTTCATTCTTTTCCATTTTTATGCTAGTTTCCCATTTGACATTTGCATTTATCAGGTTATTGGTATAGAACCTTTGGTAAGCAACATACTTTCAGGTGGAAAGCCTGGTAAGAAGAAATATTGTTGTGATTGATCAGTGTCAGTGTGATGCATTAGATGTTTTCTATTTCATATAGCAATTTCTATACCTTGTGTTTGGATGGAGGAATTTGAAATTATGAGATGTGTATTCTTTGGTTGATTAGCTTCATGAATCTAGCTTGGTTTCATGTATGTGGATAAAATCCTTACGAGTGTGAATTTGAAATACCTATTTAAGTGTCATTTCAAATCCACTTCAAGTTGTCATTCACATCCATGAATATAATATTTATTAATGAATCCAATTAACTAAAGAATTGGCTAACTTTCACTTAAACAATTTAAACTAAAAAATATTTCTAAACGTTTCAATTAAAATTCTTCTATCCAAATATAGCAGTAATGTATTTATTTTTCAACTGAAAATGCAGGTCGTCACAAGATTCAAGGGATTGGAGCTGGTTTCGTGCCCGGGAATTTGGATCGAGATACTGTTGATGAAGTCATAGAGGTCCAAGTCTTATCATCTTCATATTTATTTCACCTTTACCCTGCATGATAGTGCAAATTCTCTGCTTATGAAAATTTTGAAGTAAATGAGAGGAAGGAAAAATTTTAAAAGGTCTTCCTATATAATTGGTTACACAATTGGAATACAGTTACATTTTTCTATCTTTGTGACGTTGGTTGCTTGTGGAATCTTAAGTTCATATTTTGACATTTGCAGTTGTATTGCTTGATCCTGCTTCTTTAAACCTACCTTATTTTCTTTTTCTTGAAATATGATTCATAAATGACAGAATTTTTAACCTTTATTTTATTTAAACTTTTAAAGATTTTGTGTGTTTCTATTGAAGAACGTTAATGGTGATGATGTTTTCTCCGTCAGTTGCACTGATTTCATTACTTCAGCACCATGATGATGGAAAATGGAAACGTAACCTCGATATGGATGTATATTAATTTTCGTTCTAATTGCTGTATTGAGATTTTCACATAAAATTGCTTATATCACTTTAGCTTTGGGTTGTTGAACTTGAATGTTTATTTTGTAGAACTGCATAAATCCTTTGTCTTGCCAAGCAATAGGCACCACCAGCTTATGCTTCATGCCATGCTTGTGCTTGTGTTCTAAGTGTGTAGTTTAGCCCCACATTTGAATTGCAGATTATAATATGTACCATATCTCAATTTTCTCTTTTTGAATAGTTGGCAGATATCAAGTGATGAAGCTGTTGAAACTGCAAAACAATTAAAACTCCAGGAAGGTTTACTGGTTAGTGCTTTCAATAAAACTTTAAACCTTTTTTAACTGTTACATTGAAAGCAATCCTAATTGCATGGGTGTTAGGACACATAAGCAAGTATGATGATTACTTAAAACAAGTTCAGGCTAGAAATATTAATCAGATTATTTATAAATTCTTTCTTCAATATTGGTGTTTGAAGAAATGATTGAGCAATATGGAGCAATTAAGTAATTATGCTCTAATTATTAATTTATTACTTGCAACATGCTGCATCTCTTTTGTTTT
This sequence comes from Hevea brasiliensis, assembly GCF_030052815.1. Classification (NCBI taxonomy): domain Eukaryota; kingdom Viridiplantae; phylum Streptophyta; class Magnoliopsida; order Malpighiales; family Euphorbiaceae; genus Hevea; species Hevea brasiliensis. Next base: position 100,450,211 of record NC_079494.1, read on the forward strand.
TGTAATTAACTAAACCTTGTGAATCAATCGACATGTCAATCATTGTATTTTTCCTTTCTTTTTAATTACATTCAACGATGCAATCTACCAACTGAATGTGGGATAATATTTTGTGCCCACTCTATTAATGGCAAATGTTTGCTGTGGTGTTTCTTCACTCTCTCTAGTTTCTCTAAATGAACATAGACCATAATTTTGGTTTACTTTGATAGTGTTCACAATGACAATCTTTCTAGCTTACTTCCCATCCTTCCCCTCTTCCTCCTGTGAGACTAAATTTGAATGATCTCTCTCTCTCTCTCTCTCTCTCTCTCTCTCTCTCTCTCTCTCTCTCTCATTTTATATTTGTTGCAATGTCACTCCTGTTTCTTTTAGTATCCTTAAATAATTATATACCAGGTTGGCATATATTCTGGTGCTGCTGCAGCTGCTGTGATGAAGTTTGGAAAGAGATCAGAAAATGCAGGGAAGCTGATTGCAGTAAGTACTTTCAATTATATTGAAGCCAACTATGCAGTTTAACTTAGTAATTAGTACCATAGCAAATGAATTCCATTCTAGAAGTGCAGAACAGAAAACCCAATAAATAAATAAATAAAATGAAAGGTCTATCCGTAGCACTTAAGTTAACCTGTCTTTTTTTTTTTTTTTTTTTCTTCATAGATTAATCCAAGCTAACGTATCTGGTTTGGTACCTATCTGATCTGTTTTGTTAATGCTTTGTGCCAAACTTTCTTTTCTTTTTGGTGCTTTGGTTCCTTGGAAGTGCAACTTAATTGACGTGGCGTAATCTTCAATTGCATTGGGTCAAACATGATGCAAGCTGAGGATTGGCTTTGAATTGGTGGTTCAATTTCAAGGCAAGGCTTGAATCCCCTAGTTTTAGTGTGGATAGCTGGTTTTTAAACAGAAAATGGAACTAGTCTGGTTTGTCGAAGCTAGCCCCGCATGGTACCTGACCACAATAAGTGCCTTTCCCTCCTAAAAAGAATCTAGTGTTTGCTGGACATTTTACATTTTTATCATGTGAAAACTATATGGTTTGACCTTTTTTTTTCAATGGTCAAACAGAAATAATCTGCTGGCAGCCTTGACTAGTAGTCTTGATTTGACATATTTTATTAAGTCCAGCCGTCGGTATATGGGTTTCATAAAAAGTTTCTTTCCTACTGGGGCAGAAAGTTTTATGTTTTTGGACCACTAATTTAAACAACCCAGTGGCCTATAGAAGCTGTGACATACACGTTCATCAATTATTTGGCATTAACAACGTGAGAAAGCTAATTGCTTAGTTCAGCTATAACAAAACATGGATTCTGAACCAATAGTTTGAGCAACCAATTCTAGATGTGATTTGTTGTCAATTCCTAGGCAGTGCCTAAGATAGTATGAACCTTATAATGTGCTTTTCAGATGATTGCCCTTTTTTCTTAAAGAACAAGACCATTTGGGATAGTTGGGGGTAAAAACAATAGGACTTGCTTTGAGGTGGAAGATTATCTTATTTCTTTCTAGAGCTTGTGAAAGATGGTCCACTGGAAATATTCTTCTTGTTGCTTTGATTCATATTTTCCGAAAGGTGGATCCCACTATGATAGCTTTGAATAAATCAAATACATGCATTAAGATATAAAGACTTCTTTTTCCACAACAATGAAAGCACTTTTGAACTCAGAAAGAAATGCTGCATAATAAATTGTGGTCCATACGCTCAACTGATGTGGTTGGTAAAACTTGATAGATGCATATGCATACTGGCCCTGATGATTTTTTGGTCTTTTGCCTTGTGAATGACTCTTTTGTGCCCTTTGATCAGCAGTTATACATACCCAAAAAAAAAAAAATCCTTTACTTTTGCAATATATATAATATCCTGTTGTTAATGATAATTTGGATGCCCGCAGGTTGTTTTCCCAAGCTTCGGGGAGCGATACCTGTCCTCCGTTCTTTTCCAGTCAATTCGAGAAGAATATGAGAAGATGCAACCTGAGCCATGATACTCCCACGTTCGAGTTTGTCTAACAGAATAGCAAATTTTGTCTCCTGAAATTTCATCCCAAAGCATATTTGTACACATTATATGCTTTATTTATAATCTTCCATGTTTATCATGGATTGGATCTCCTCTTATAGCTGGTTTTACTTGTCTCCAATGTACTTTTTTGCAAGGTGAAAATATAATAATAGTCTTGAAATTTGTCATGTGTTGTATTTGCTTGAAGCAACACCTTCTCCAGTTCAATTGATCGGTGTTCCTAGTTCTTGATATTATAACCTTATCTTCTACTTTATATATTCAGTGTTTGAAATGTTTACTGCAAGTGCAGTTGCACCTAATGCTAGGGTCAAAAATTGACTGCCAAAAGTTGAAATGGTGACCAAAGAAACTCCTTTTTAAATTTTAAACTGTTAATAATAATAATAATAATAATAATAATAATAGTTAAACATGCCACAATGACAAGCAAAGATTCTGATTTTCTCCATTTTGTACCTTTTTAATTATTTTTTAGAAAAAATTAATATTGAATCATTATATTTTAATGAAATTAATTATTATTTTAATAAAATTAATTATTTACTCCTTTTATTTTGAAAAATTTATTAGTTAAGTAACTGTATTTTAGTCCCTTTAGTCATTTTAAGGATTAATTTTTATTTTATACAGTTCTTATAATTTAAAAAATATAATTATATAATCTCTCTATTTTTTAAATTTTGAATTATTTAGTTTATATAATGGTGATTTCTTTCTTCTTTAAATACATTGATTAACTGAAAAATTGATCTAAATAAGATTGAGGACTTAAGAGTTTACAGAACAAAAACATAATATTAACTTATATATTTTTAAAAATAAAATAACTAAAATTAAAATAAAGTGTCTAAATAATTTTTTTATGGCTATTTGTAAAATCTTTCATGTTAAACAATTAAAAAAAGTATATTTTGACCTAATCAAAAGGTTAAACAGCTTTAACTTTGCTAAGAAATGAACATCTCCCCATAATATATATCTAATAAAATTAGTCTAAGGCTTTTTTTCAAATAAATTATTTAAAAAAAAAAGAATTCGGTTAAATTTTTACAAAATCATATTTGTTATTTTTTAAATTAATTTGTTAATTTAAAAAAATTAAATTTTTTTATTTTAAATATAAAAAATTAACAATAAAAAATTAATTAAATTAAATTCTTATAAAATTTTACATTTTAAATGAGCGATATTAATAATAATTATGAATGAATAACTAATACAGAACAATATTTACTTTATTAAGAAAGAAACTTAATTTTGGTACACAAATTTATATCTTAAAAGAAAGTTAAAAAAAAAAAAAACATAATTTTAGCTTTTTTTTTTTTTCAACTGAGAAAAATTTGAGAGCTCACAATTTTGAAGATAATTTAATATCAATAAACTAAATTTCATTAGAATTTATCTTTGTGGGTAGAGATATTATAATATCATGATAATGCATGTGTATAGATCATATTAGTTATGTTGATGGTTGGGGGTCATAACCCTCCAAAACTTTGCAAAATTTTTATTTAAGCACTTATATTTTCTATAAATTTTGTTAAAAATATATCTTTAGCCCCTCTAAACTTTGAAAAATTTCTATCCATACTCTTATTTTTTTTTTTATTATTTTTGATAAAAATATGTATTTAGTCTAGTCCCCTTAAATTTTGAAAATTTTATTGTAAACATTGGAATTTTTTAAATTTTTTTATTTTAAATTTTTTTACTTATAATCCTTCTAAATTTAATTTTCAATTCACTCTTAAAATTTTTATATTCTTTGTAAATATTATAGTTATTTGTGGCTTTTAAAATAAAATAAAAAAAAATCAATTAACTCTTTAAATATTCAAAATTTTCATTATTACAATTACTCTTGGTCCTCCAATCTGAACTTACTAGTTCAGCCCCAGAACATGATCAAAGCCTAAAGCAAAGGTTTAATCAATACCAGATTCCTTAACAAAGAAAAAGAAAAAGAAACACAAGTGAGGTAGAGGTCCCCCCTATCCTAGAGTGAAGGAGGCATGTGAAGCCTAAAAAGAGTGGACAAGAACAAGCTACAAAAATTTGTCTACTTTTAATTTAAGTAATTAATTATTGATGAATGCTTGTTAGTTTGTGGCTTTTTGTCTACCCCTTCTTTTTAAGCATGATACCCCCACTTTACTATATTGTGGATTCCAAGCATGCAAAGCATAAACACTGCTTATTGTCAATGTGCATATATATATATATATATATATACACATGCCATCATTCATCACCTAAAACTAGATGCATGAATTACATGGCATCTGCTGTTTTCTGAAAAATTTCTCTACGTATTTTTTTTTTGTGCTATGTCAAAAGCAAGATTCCACCATAATTGTTTGGGTAACATCATGAGAATTGCATATTATTTAGGCTACCATGAGCTTTTACCAATTGTGATCCTCTTATCTAACAGCTTTTTTGATTTTCTTCTTATGTTGAATCCCTTCTTCCCAAAGATTGTACATATATATTTACTTAGAACTGATAATGTTAAAAATGATATTTTTTTTCTTGTGTGTTGTTCTTGTGGTTGTGTGGTGAGGTGTAGTACTGTCTGTTATCTTTTCAGTGTCTTGGTGTATGAGACTGATTATTTGGAATCTCACATTACTTTGGTACTCTCTTTTTATTTAGTTTTGGTTAATTTAGGCTCCATTTATTTTACAGAAAATAATTTATATATAAAAAATATTTTTCATATTAAAATAAATTTTTCATAAAAAAATTTTTCATTATATTGATTGAAATATTAAACTAATGATATATATATATATATATATATATAAGTGTTATTACATTTTAATAATATTATCAAAGTTTAAAAAATAAAAAATAATTTTTTATTGTAAAAGAGAATTTTTTTTAAATAACTTAATTTTTCTTTTAATCACATTGGCTCATTTTCTTGAGTACCCTTTATGCAGAAAATATTTTAAAAAAAATATTTTCAGTGAAATAGATAAAGTTTTTAGGTTCCGTTTGTTTCACGGAAAATTACTTGTATGTGAAAAATATTTTTTATGAAAGAAAATATTTTCTATAAAAATATTTTATATTATTTAGTTGCAATGTGAAATTAATATGATATATTTCATATATATAAATGTTTTCACATTTTAATAAAATTATTAAAATTTAAAAAATAAAAAATAACTTAATTTTTTATTTGATATTAATTATTTTTTTAAATATCTTTAATTCTAAAAAATATGAAAAATATTTTAAAAAAAAATTTGTGAAACAAATGCAACATAAGAGTTTCTGAATTTTCTATGCTTACATTTTCTTCCATTTCTTTTCCTCTCTTTTTGCTAACATATATATATATATATATATATATATATATATATATATATATATATATATATAATATGATTTTTTGTATTGAATAGATAAAATTTATTAAAATTATGTAAATAAATTAATTAATGATGCTGGTCACATTTTATGATATTTTAATTAAAAATAAAATTTTGCTCCTTAAATATTAAGTGTGAAATCACATAATATTTTTATCCATCACAAAAATTATATAAAAGAGGGAATAAGAATAATATCATCAGTATTGAATTTCTTATTTTTAGAGGCAATGGGTTATTTAGCTTCAAATTAAAATAATTTTTTTAGAAAAATATAAATTCACTAATAATATCAAAATTTTAAGTTTTATAAATAATTACAAGAGGGATAAGATCTTACTCTTATAAATTAAGTGTAGAACTTATTATCATAGATAATAAAATTTGTTGATATTTTAATATAATGATATAAAATATTTCTGCTTGAAGATGATAATAATAGAAGATATACATTTTTCAAATAGTCATTGGTATTTTGTCTGATTTAATAATAAAATAAATTCTATCTAGATTTTTTGTTTTTTTAAAGAATTTGATGTATATGAAGTAGACAGCTGAGTTTTAGCTATTATGTGTTAATAGAGGAACAAGCCGCGTTAGCAGACTCAAGTAATAGGAAAAATAAAAAGAAAGAAGAAATGATCTAAAGAGGGGAGGGAAGAGCTATCATGAACAGAAAACAACCTCTCCCTCATATTTGACTAAAATAAAAATTTAGATTGGACTAAAATTAATTAATTCAATTTAATTTTGTGCTAAATAATTTTTTTTAAATTAGTTTTTTTCTAAAAATTGATAGTTAAATTTGATTAGAATCGAATTTAATTAACTAAAATAAAAAAAAATGAAATTTTGGCTGAAGGACTCTTAGGTTTAATCCCAATCTTCCAAACTTTAAAATTAAAATTATTAATTTAATTCAATTTGGATGAAAATCATGGAAAATCTACAAAACATGTGAGGCATGACAAGAGGCAATGAACAAGAAAATTTCCATCTTTGGCGTGAAAACAAAAAATAAAAAAGTTATGTGCTTGAAGGAGAAGCATTTAGCCATGTGCTCCTCTTCCTCTTTATATCATTAAAACCTTTTTTTTTTTTTTAAATATGAAGTACAAAAATTATAAGATTAAATTTATCTTAATTTTAAATTTTTATTTTTATTTTTAAAACTAATGGACTCTTTGATTGAAAAATTTTCCAATTCATTTATTATACTGATCATTGAAAAATATGTAGTTAATTATAATTTAAATAATTAAAATAAAATAGTTCCTCCATCGAAATTTATTTGTGTAAATATTTTATCTTTCTCCTTTTATTATTATTTTTTATTTATACATAATGACCTTTTTTCATTTGTATTTTCTTCTAAAATCTCAGTTTGCCATTAGATAATTAAATTTTTTTTTATTTCTTGAATAATAATCAAAATTAGTGTGATTGACGATAAAAAAAATAGTGTGATTGGACATTTTTTTACAAAAATATATAAATTAAAAATTAACATATTGTGTAATTTATTTAGTCAATATAATATTTACCCATAAAATTTTATTACAAATCACGAAAAATCATGATTAAATTATTTTAATCCTCCAAATTTAAATTTGCACGTATTTAATATACATTATGACACAATTATTCTTGAAAATTTAGAACACAATATATAAGGGACATATTAATAAAAAAATATTTATTATATTTTAGATATATATATACATTAAATATAAATTTTGATGAATGAATATTTTATTAATAAAATAAAACTTAAAAATTATATTTTTTTTTATAAATTTTAAATATTAATTTATAATTTATCTTATTTAATAATCCTAAAGAAGGTAGACTAATTTGGCAAATTGAAGGAGAAAATGAAGGAATTCACAAGCCTTCAACATGGAAAATTTTAAAATATAATTATAACTATTAATTATAATAAATTTCATATGAATTTTATTATAATTAATAATTAAGATGTATTTATTAAATAATTATTATACCGAATAAATTATCCTTCAATCCCAAGTGTGGCGGTGATTAATTCCCACTTCTCTTCCTTCACCTACAAGTAGAATAAGAGGCCCATGGACCTCTTAAATAAAGTATTATTTAATTGTTTCACAATGACTTTTGACCACAGCCTACACTGCATAAGATCTTTTAGACTAACATATAACCGAATATTCCCGTTAATAATATAATACTACTATTGCTGATTGACTTAACTTTGAAACTTTTACCATTGAAATTAAGGCAAATTTCCACTTTTCCATTGAAAAATTCAAATCAATCCAATTGTATTGCAAAATGCAAATAGGAAACAAGGAAGTTTCCTTGTTTGAACTTTGAACAGTAGTGGGGGAGGGCAAGTGCAGGGTAGGGGTAGGCCAAATTGCCAATGGACATCCTTCTCTGTTTAACACAGCCCACTTTGGTGGCCTTAATTTATTACTTGAAACTTTATTTGGAGACAACTTCAATACTGGTTGACGCCTCCACTTTCCTTTGTCGCACTTGCTGGTTTATTGTCCTTATATATGCCCAAGAAACCTTCCTTTCTGTTCCTTCTATACCCAAAAACAACCACCACTGCTCTCTCCTCTTCAATCCTCATCACCTTCTGCAACAATGGAAGTAAAAGAACATGACCCTTTTCTCTCTTCTTCTGTCTCCTCCACCAGGTATCAAATTTTGAATTTTTCTTTCCATTTTCTCTCTTTTTTTTTTTCAATTTTCTTGGTTATAACCATTTTTCAAAACAGATGGTGGACGAAGGACACTGTTGCGATAGTCACCGGAGCGAACAAAGGAATTGGGTTCTCGCTAGTGAAACAACTAGCAGAGTCGGGACTCACCGTGATATTAACAGCTAGAGATGTAGAGAGGGGATGCAAGGCTATTGAGCAGCTAAGAAATGGCCATGGTGATCTCTCCGTACACTTCTATCGCCTTGATGTTTCGGATCCTGCTTCCATTAAAAGCTTCGTTTCCCAGTTTGAAAAGGATTTTGGAGTCTTGGATATTCTTGTAAGTTTCCTTCGCTACGATTATTCCTTTTGAATTGCATTACAGCATTATTCTACTAAATCATCTGACTAAAAAAAATCATTTCTTTGACCTGCACACACATATAATAATGTATTTAATAATAATAATAAAATGGCAAAAAGTATCATTTGTCCTAATCTTTTCATAAAAAATAAAAAATTATAAAATACTAAAATACTTTGATACACATGAGGTAGTATTTTTTTTTTAAAATAAAAAAAATAAGTTCTCATTAAATAAATCTCGCATGATTGTGAGAGATTATATATATATATATATATATGAAGTGCATTTAATAATCTCTTTATTTCTTAAACTTTTTATATATGTAATTATTAAATTTCTGAACTTATAAAAATACAACTATTAACTTTTTAAATTTTATAAAAATATAATAAAAAAAGTTAAAGCGAATGCAAATCACATATTTATGATTGTAATATTAAATAGTTACATTTTTATATATAAAATTTAGGTGTGAAATGAGATAAAATTAAAGGTGGGTAAATAACTTTTAAATAAAAATCAATAATCAAAAGATACTTTTAACATAAAAAAATCATAAAATTAATGAGATTTTAGCTTTATTCAATTATATTGAAATAATCTTCAAAACCATAAATCTCAAATTAAGTTTCTGTTAAAATTTTATTATATAAAAAATATAAAAATACAAAATAAAACATATATCATCGTGTAAAAATTAGGAAATTTTGAAAAATATAATTTTTTGGTCAATATCCTCTTAAAAAATAAAATTTTAATTTTTTAATTATATAAAAGAGATTTTATTTATTATATAAATATAAATCAAAATAAAATTATTAAGTTATATCGTTTGAAAAGCATACACATAAGTATGATTTATTAAATAATTAATAAGCAAATCAAATTGGTGATGGCATTGTACATATAAAATTAATGGTACGTTGCATGTGTAGTGCTGGAGGAAATTGGATCAGTCTCACATGCAATTTCAGTGATGTTTGTATGCATCATTTTCTTTAGTCATATGATGTTTGGAATATGTTTTATTTTTTCTTTGAAATGTATTGTTGTTGCATTTATCAATGTAATTAATAGCAATTAAAAACAAAATGTTCATTAGAGTTAAAAGAAACAAAATTGGAAATGATAACCAGCATTCAATATATAATGGGTATATGTTATTTATATATAAGAGGGTGTTCAATTAAATTTATTTATAAATAAAAAATTATAAGTAAATTAATATTTATTTTAACTTATAAATTTAAAAAATTATTTAAAATAAATCATAAGTTATAAGTAAAGTATCATTATTTATAATTTATCTACTTATTTTAAAATTACATACATTTTGATCAAATAAAAAATTATATTATTCTAATAGCTTTTAAAAATATCAATATTATATAATTAAAAGCATAATTAAAATATACGCCTATATATATGATTTATGATTATTATTATAATTTAATTAATTTTTTTATTATTATTAATTTAATTATTATAATTTATTGAGATTATCATTAAATAAAATTTAGATATTAATTATTAAAAAATATATTTTTCATTAATTTGACTAATTAAATTAAATAAGTCAAGCTTGAAGTCACAAACTTAATAAATAAGATAAATACGAACAGATTTGAACTAAATAAAACTTGTACGAGTTGAATTTAAGCTTTAAATTCAAACTCAAATTCACTAAAAATCTAACAAATATAGACTATTCAAAGTTTGACTCAATGTAGCTCATTTACACCACTTAAATTTCTCTTTTTAGTCTTCTCAATGTTCCTAGTCCACAACTTAAAAGTCAATTTTATTTTTATTGTCTAGATAAATATATTAATTTCCAAAAATCCATGATCTTGAATTTATATTATTTTGAATTATTGTTGAAAATAAACATATCACTTGTTAATTAATTAGAAGTATTGATTTTTGTTTTCTTTTTTAAAATTTTTTAATTTATTTAATTTTTAAAAATATTCATGATCAGGTGAACAATGCTGCGGTATCATTCAATGACATCCATGAAAACTCAGTGGAGCATGCAGAGACTGTCATCAAAACCAATTTCTATGGTCCCAAATTGCTGATTGAGGCACTCTTGCCAATGTTTCGTCGATCAAATTCTTCCAGCCGCATCCTTAACATTAGCTCAAGACTTGGCTCTATTAATGTAAGTGAAAATGATTTTTCCTTCCTCAAGATCAGCTTCAATAAATTATATAGCCTTTCAATGAATACAATGATTCCAACTCCTTATTTCAATGAATATTTTACAAGTTGTTGATATCATGATCATCCCATTAAAATATTTATTGATGCAGAAGATGAAAAACCCTACTATGAAAGAGATGTTGCTAAGCGAAAACTTATCAGAAGAGCAGATTGAAGGGATGGTAAATACGTTTCTTGAAAATGTGAAGAAAGGGACGTGGAAGAGCCAAGGCTGGCCTGAGATATGGACAGATTACGCAGTATCAAAGCTAGCAATAAATGCATACTCTAGGGTTTTAGCAAGACGATATAAAGATTGTGGAATATGCGTAAATTGTTTCTGCCCTGGCTTTACTCAGACGTCTATGACCCGTGGTAAAGGCGCTCACACCGCCGCTGATGCCGCTGAAGTTGGTGCTAGGCTGGCATTACTTCCGCCGCATGAGCTACCAACTGGCAAGTTTTATATAGGGTTTAGCCCTGGCATTGTTTCTAAATTATAAGAATTAATAGGACTACTTATTCATTTTAATTTAATTGATGATGGGTGGTATGATTAGAGAATGGTAATTAATTTTAATATTTTTTTTTTCTTTTCTATTGACATGTGGGGCTGGGAAAATGAAGATTACTTTTCTAAGTCATTAGCAACTAAGGGAGATACCTTCACATTTCTTCTTTAAAAAACAAAAAAAGTAAAAGGTCTCCACTAAAATAGTTTAATAATCATATAAGTCCTAGTTAATTCATTTGATCTGTTTAAATCTTTGAAATTTCAAATTTTGTAATTAAAATTCATCTGCAAATTAATTTTACATTTAATTATTAATCATTAACAAATAAATTAAAAAATAAATTTTATTTTTTTATAAAAATAAATTTTATTTTTTTTTAGTCTTTAATATTAAACTATTAATAATTCGGATCCCCATGTGAGGCCTACGTACGAGTGATGCACACAGCCAAAAGTGAAGAAAATAGCCTATCTGTATTGAGTAGGAAGAAAAACATGCCGACCAAATCTTTGAGAAAAAAGAAAAAAATCAGACCAAATAAAATAAAACAATTTTTGTATTCCAACGGTGTCGTCGGGGCTTTTTCTTTTTCCAAGTTTCACTGTGGAATCACGTGACAAGTGAAATGTGGTTGTATAGAATATAGCGTGAATGTGGTTGTATAGAATATCACGTGACAAGAAAATTACAACCCTCTCCCATATAATATTAATTATTATTTTCTTTATTTACTTATTATTATTATTTTTATTATAAGGGGAGTAAGAGTAGGGTGGATAAACGGTCGGTTCGATTTCAAACTGAACTGAATTGATAAAGTTAAAAATTGAAAATAAAAAATTTTGAAAATCGAACTAAATTGATTACTAATAGGGAATTGAACTAAACCAAATCGATAAATATCGGTTTGATTCGATTTTAAATTATTCAAACCGAATTTCATAAGATTTCATATTTTCAACATTAAATCTCAATAATAAAAACATAAAAAAACTTAAAAATCAGAACTCAAAAATTTTAGAGTTTCCTTAATATATATATATAATTTTGGTTCGGTTCATTTTTTTTTTTTTTTATGAAAATAGTCTAATCGAACCGATTAACAGAAATTATCAAAATTTATAAATTAAATTGAATCGATTGAATTTTAAAATTAAAATAATTAAATCAAATTAATTCAATTTAATTTAATTTTTTAATATAGACCGAAATTTGCTCACCCCTAAAAAAAGCTGTCCAATAAATGAATACTCGTGAGAAGAGATCTTGCAAAATTTATAATTATCGATTCATGTATGGATGAGAAAGGCCTAAGGCCTAGCAGGCCCATGGTTCTAAAAAATTGGATTCAACGCTAAAGAAGATCTAAATCGCCAGCCCACGTACACAAGCCCCAGCCCCTAATAAAAAAATCCTAGGTAAACAGGATCTCCGTAAGAGCTTTAACGAGGGAGTTGGAGTCAATGTCTCTTCATATAACTAACTGCCGACAAGGCGACAGAAAACTCCATAGCCACCATTACATTGTAATGCCATGCAAGGTCTCAAAAGTGGATGGCAATGCTGTTGGATTTTTGATTTAAAATTTAAAATATATATATAATAATTAAAAAAAATATTTTTGACCCAGTAAAGTTTATTTCTTATTTTTTGGGAACTAATTTTATTTTTATTTTTTAACGTTACTTACTTGTTACTTTTAAGGATTAGTACTCTAATATCTCTCATTAGTGGATTAAAATTAGAGATTTTTTAATCATTGAAAAACATATTTTTTCTGTTCATGAATCACCAATTATCGTCAGTACTCTCCACTAAATCTCATATAATCTTTAATCTTATTTTCTTCTATCTATCACGAATTGATTGTTATATATTTGTTTTATATTTATTTATTTATTATGTCTTGCCTCAATTTTTTTTTTACTCTATCAAAGGAAGTAATTTTTCTGTCTAATAGTTTTGGATATATCGATCAATAAATTCTGAGTATTGAGAATAATCGGTTCGGAAAACTCTTAGCTGCACACAAGAGCTCCAACAGATTGAAGTATCTTACGAGAGAGATTAGGTTGATTGATTACTCGGTGCAGACGGGTCATTTTCTCTCAAAGGGTAGCGCCAAAATTCTGCCTGCTTCAATCTACAAATTTACAGGCTACTCTAATCATTTTTTTCTCTTGATTTTATATTGTTATCATTTAAATTTTATTGTTTGTTTGTGGTCCATATTTACTGTTTTTTATTTAATCTGATTGTTGAAATTATGTGCTTGATTGTTGAAATGAATGTGTTGAAATCTTTGTCTAGCAAACTAGAAAAATTTACTGGACAAAATTTCCTTTGTTGGCAACAACAAATGAAATTTTGGCTTACTGAATTAGGACTGTTTTCTGTGATTTTGACTGAATTTAAGGATAGAGAGTCTTCTTTTCCCACTGAAAAAACTGTTGCAGTTGTTTCATCCACTAGTCAGTCTACTACTGTTAAGAATGATTTAATTGATAAAGATATTTTATGTCATGGAAAAATCTTAAGTGCCTTGTCTGATAATATTTATCGTATTTTCTGTCATACCAAAACTGCTCTTGAATGGTGGGAAGCTTTAAATTATAAATATAGCACTGAAGAAAAGGGTTTGAAAAAATGTTCAATTGAAAAATGGCTTGATTTTCAAATGGTTGATAAAAAAAGTGTTTCTGACCAAATTCATGATTTTGAAAACATTATTTTTGACATGAAAATAAAAGATGTTTCAATTGATGATTCTATTTTAGTTACATCTCTTATTAAAAAATTATTACATTCATAGTTCGATTTTGCTAGAAGTTTGAAATAGAAACATGAAAATTTCTCTTTTGATGAATTGCGTCTCTTTGAGAATTGAAGATAGGCATCGTCTTGCACAACCCCAAAATTAAAAAAATTGAATTTCAAGCCAAGGCACATGTTGTTGAAAATTTTCGCAAACCAAAATCTAAGAGTTTTAAGAAGGTTGCATCCAAAAAGAATTTTAATGGGAACAACAATAATAAAATGAAAGGTAACAATTTTAATCAGAAAAAAGGATGTAGAATTTTGGGTTTGTGGAAAGGCCAATCATGTTGCCAAAAATTGCTTCAAGCGTCATGGTCAACACAATAAGGCACCTTCTACTAAAAAACCACAAGCTAATACAGTGACCATTAGAGATAGCTCCCAATCCCCATCTCACAGGTACTTTGTCGCTAACCTAGAGTCCAGTATAATTTTTTCAAATGAGTGGTGGATAGACTCTGGGGCTAATGTTTATGTGTGCGCTAATAGAAATTATTTTGCTTCATATCAGATATCAGGCACAAGATCTGTGAGAATGGGGAATGGGAGTGAGGCTCAAGTCTTAGGAGAATGCCAAATAAAACTGGAATTGTCTTCTAAAAATTTTCTTGTATTAGATAGAGTTTTTCATATTCATTCTCTTAGGAAAAATTTAATTAGTGCATCTTTGTTAGATCAGTATGGTTTTAAACTTGTTCTTGGTTCCAATAAAGTTGTTATTAGTAAACATGATAATTTTATTGGTAAAGGTTATTTGGTTGATGGACTTTATAAGTTGAATGTAATGCCTTCTTCTATTAATGCATTTCTTTTACTTATGTTACTAATATTGAATGTGATACTTTTTGGCATGGTAGACTTGGACATGTAAATTTTGATACTATAAAAAGAATGAAGAGTTTGATTTAATTCCAAAACATGAAATTAATAAAAAGAATAAATGTCAAATTTGTGTTCAAGCAAAATAACCCAAGAAACCTTTTAAATCTGTGGAAAGGGAAACATGCTTGTTAGAATTAATTCATAGTGATATTTGTGATAGTAATAATATTTTGATTCGTGGTGGTAAGAGATATTTTGTTACATTTATTGATGATTTTTCTAAATTTTGCTATGTGTATTTAATTAATTCTAAAAGTGAATTATTTGATAAATTTAAAGTTTATAAAGCAGAAGTTGAAAATCAACTAGAAAGGAAAATAAAAATTTTACGTTCTGATAGAGGTGGTGAGTATTCTTCTAATGAAATGAATGATTTTTGTGAATTGCATAGTATTATCCATCATGTTACTGCTCCATATTCACCTCAATTTAATGAAATAGCATAAAGAAAAAATAGGACCTTAATGGATATGGTTAATGCTATGTTGCTTAGTTCTGGTTTACCTAATAATTTATGAGGTGAGGCTTTATATTCTGCATGTCTTATTTTAAATAGAATTCCTTATAAAAATTCTAGTAAAACACCATATGAATTATGGAATAACAAAAAACCCTCTTTGAAATATTTTAAAGTGTGGGGGTGTTTAGCTAAGGTTAATATTCCTATTACTAAAAAAAGAAAAATAGGTCCTAAAACTATTGATTGTGCTTTTGTTGGATATTCTTTGAATAGTAATTCATATCGTTTTCTAGTATTACATTCTAATATTCCTGAAATTTTTAATAATATTATTATGGAATCTAAAGATGCATGTTTCTTTGAAAATATATTTCTTATGAAAAATGTGTTATCTAGACTTGTTAATGAGGGTCCTTATAGTTCTAATCATAATAAAGTGAGTTTATATGAACCTAGAAGAAGTAAGAGAAGTAGAAAAACTAAAGTTTTTGGTACTGATTTTTTCACCTTCTTGCTTGAAGATGAACCTAAAACTTATAGTGATGCTAATTGGATTTTTGATTCATAAGAAACTAAATCAACTAGTGGCTATGTTTTTATCATTAGCGGTAGTGCAGTCTCATGGAAGTCTGCAAAACAAATAATAATTTCTCGCTCTACTATGGAAGCATAATTAATGTCTTTAGATGCTACTCGTACTGAAGCAAAATGGCTTCAGAATTTTATGAATGACTTGCCTTTCATTGTTAAACCTTTACTTCCAATTTCAATACATTGTGACAGTCAAGCTACTATAGCTAGAGCTAAAAGTAAAAATTTTAATGAAAAAAGGAGGCACCTAATAGTTAGACATAAATCTATACGCCATTTGATTTCTCATGGTGTGATTTCTTTAGACTTTATCAGGTCTGAAAGTAATATTACGGATCTGCTCAGTAAAGGACTGGCATGCTAGCAAATTCTTCAAACATCGAGGGGAATGGGATTGAAGCCTATAAAGTAGTTGCCATAGTAGACACCCGTCTTTAGAAGTATGGTGATTCCATGAATAAAGTTCAATGGGTAAAAAAGAAATTGTATGGTAACGAGGGAGAGCACATAATATTTTTATTATTGCAGAAAAATTTCAAGTTCCATTCTTATGGTGTAGTGCTCTCTATTGTGATGTATAGGAAGAATTAAGTTCTGAATGAACCTAATAACATATTTTTTTGCGGGGTAATGATCACAGATTGCTCTTGGAGGGTTCACCTAGTGAGTGTGGTGGTGGGGTCGCCACTGTGAAAATTTGGGCAATTTTCTAAAGACACTCATGAAATAGTTACGTGTGCATGACCATAAAGCACAATATTGATAGAATCTAGATGATTTCTCATACTTTATGTATGGTGAATTTTAATCTGGTTCAAAAAGGAAAAATAAATTATGTAAAAATCTAGGAATTGAATGCTCTTTGCATATAAAGCTTGGTTGTCTTTTTATAGTGTTGTTGCTGTCATTATT
Source organism: Hevea brasiliensis (assembly GCF_030052815.1). NCBI lineage: Eukaryota > Viridiplantae > Streptophyta > Magnoliopsida > Malpighiales > Euphorbiaceae > Hevea > Hevea brasiliensis. The sequence goes on from NC_079494.1 coordinate 100,467,071, forward strand.
ATCATTATATGATTTGTTATCATTATATGCTTTGTTACTTTATTATTCTTTTCAATTGTTGTCATAGGCAAAAGTAAATGTGAAGATAAAGAAGGCATATTGTTCCTCAAAGATTGTTGAAGGGAATCCTTTTATGGACTACATCAAACACATTATCTTTCCATGGTTTAATGAATTTAAGGTGGAGTGTAGTTCTAAACATGGTGGCGAAAAGTAAGTTAACTTACCTTCTAGTTACTCTAGCCTTTCCTATTATCCCTTTAGCGTAGGCAATGAGTTAAGATCGAGAAAAAGGGAGAACAAAAATTTAAGTTCTGTTACTTTTTGGTTACTTTAACTTTTCCTATTTTTCTCCCCTTATTCTCAGTTTTGCAACATTGCCTATGCTTTTTTAAGTAGGGATGTTCAATTGGTTGGTTCAATCTCAAACCAAACCCACCCCCCTTAAAAAAAAAGAAGTAAACTGCATTTTATGAGAAACTGAACCTAATTCAAAAGGCCAACCAAACCAAATCGAACTTAAATAAATTACTTTGGTTCATTTTGGTTGATTGGTTCTTCTCCCACTTTGCCATATCCTATTCTTTCCTTCAATGCCTCCACAAAATTAGAATTCAAAAGTTCTATCTGCTTTTTAGCATTCAAATGAAAATTTTAACAATCAATCTTCAACAAACCCAAAATTTACAACTAAATAAACCCAAGTTTTCTCCAAATAAACTCTAAGGTTTCAACAATTAAACGAATCCTAATTTTTGCTAAACAAACTCAACAATCAAACAAACCCAAAGTTGAAATTGGAAGATTTCAGTATTGCAAGTTTGAAATTTTCTTCTTTTCTTCCATTTGCCACTGAATAGAATCATAGAAAGTTGGCAACACAAATGGATGACGTTGTTGGGTCCCGAGGTTGTAATGTAGACACCAGGACATTGCATATTCCCACCTTGACCCACCATAACTCCTTGGTGCTTCAACACTTCAAGAAGGTTTAGAGATGGTGAACACTTGATCTATTACTGTGACTCGTTGACCACCCCTTGGCAGTGCCTTTTCAAGCTTCATTTGGGTAAATCTGGAGGAATAGCTTGAGGAATGGTGGTAGTGGAGGTGGGTTTAGAGATGCTGATAGAATCATAGGAAGGTGGCAATGCAAATGGATGATGTTGTTTGGTCCTGGGTTTGTAATGTACATGCCAGAACATTGCTTATCCCCACCTTGACCCATCTTGACTCCTTGGTACTTCAGCACTCCAATAAGGTTTAAAGACGGGGAACACGTGATTTGTAACTGTGACCCCTGATGTGACTTATCCACAAGTATACGGGTCGTCTCAAGTAATAAAGTGATGAATCAAGTATCGTTCCCACGAGGATTTGCTGTTTGATTACTAAACTATGAATGAAGCGATTATTTGGGCTAATGATTAATGAATAAATGGTAAATGTAAATGAGCAAGGTAAATTGATTAATCTAATTGAAATGGGTAAAGAGCAAACAAATAAATTCTAATTCTAGTTCGCAATTAAACTAAAATTAACAATGGGTAATTTAAACGAAAGTCTAATTATGGTAAAAGTGATTCCAGAGTTGGGGGTTTATGCACAAATTAATTGGGATTTGTCTTGGGCATTCCAATTTTTAGGGAAAAATAGAGTTTGAAGGAAATTGATTCTAAATCCCTTTAATATCTTTTTCAAGCATATCAAAGTGTATTCTAAAATAACCAAACCTACTTTCGTATGTATTTGATTACTTTAAAACCCATTAAGTTTTGTAACCAATAATTAATTCCTCTTAAAGTCCTAGTTTATTTCTAAATCTAGGTGATTTTAAGTTCCAATCCTTGATTAACTATCAATGACTTTCACCTTTCGGTCCTTCAATCAAAGATTAACACAATACCCAATGGGTACCAACATTAGGCAAGTAAATCAAGCACACAAGGAAGGAATCAAAACTCATATTTATGTAAAATAAGGAAATACCCAATCCAAATCCACAAATTAATCTAAAACATATTTCCCAACTCTGAAATCTAAAGGAATTACTCACTCATAATGGTATTTACAAGAAATATAGATGGAAGAATAAAGAAAAACATGATAAAAGGACTGAAATGGGAAAACCCAGGTGGAAGAACCAAGGTCTCTGGTTTCTGGAGCTCCAAACTCGTGCAGCAGCTCCTTCTTCCTAGAGAATGGCGTCTTCTCTCCCTCTTTCTATATATTTTTCTTTCCTTTTTGTTTTTCCTTCCTTCCTCTTGTGGCAAAAATAAGGAAATGATGAATTTATATGGTCCCTAAAAGTTACCCTAAAAGTAAATAAAAGACAAGGAGTGGATAGGAAATGAGGTGTAAAATTATCCAAGTCGTGACACTATTCACGTTACGGGCATTACGCTTAGGGTTCGCAACCCTAAGCGACTTCTTAGCAAATTTCAGCTTAGTCGCCTGCGCTTAAGGTTAAGCAGACCTTCAGCAAATCTCGGCAGACTTAGAGTAAAATAGACTTTTCTGCTCATGCTTGACCTGTGCTGCACCTTAAGTATTGCCGCTTTACCCTAATCATGACCTTAAGCAAGGTCTCAAGCAAATTTCGGCTGGTTTGCTCTTTCAAGGCTTGATTTCTTCAACTTTCCTCCATGCTTAAAGGATTCCAAATTCCTTCAAATCACTTCCTAATGCACTCATTGATCCTTGATTTGCCACAAAATCCTATCAAAAACAACAAAATTACAAAAATCAAATATAAAGTATTTAAATTTAACAAATAAGCTAAAATAAAGCTAAAAACATAAAATATACTAAAATATAAGGGCAAAATGGATGCAAAACTACCCTAAAATGCCTATATGAAATGAGTGTAACAAATTCCCCCAAACTCAAACCTTTGCTTGTCCTCAAGCAAATTAAAACAATTAATACAATTTGGGGTACCTTACCTTAAATTTATGAAAATTACTTATCCAAACTCTCAAGCTTACCTTTAGCCACCAACAAACCATATACCCACCTTCAAGATACAAAGAGTTCAATCCTTACCAAAGTTATCACCGCTTAGCCTTGGGTCAATTATCCATATCATCAAGCCCAAACCAATCAATCACAAAGAATAATCGTGCCTAAATAGACTATAGGGTAATCCACAAACTAAAGTGTCTCAAATAATGATGGACGTAAATGAATGGATTAATGATATCACAATCCCATAGGCAATTCTCCTATTCCAATCTCCACTAATATAGCAAATCACCATCAAAAGATCAAAAGGACTTTCAAGGGTTGTAATGGGGCTAAGGGGGTGATAATGTGGCTAACAAGAAAAGGATAAAGGTAACAAAATATGAGAATAATCAAATTATTAAAAGATCAAGACACACAAAATTTTTTCTATCTTTTTTTTTTTTTTTTTTTTTTTTGAATCAAATGGGAGAAGGAACTTTACAACTATTCACCAATGCTAGCATATAATTTTGAAGCTTTTAGAGGGACTACATAAAAACATTGACTTTGAATTATAATTGCCTCTTTCAATTCACCCCCAAACTCATTTCTTTGTGTATTTGAGTGGTGAATTACTTTACATACCATAATTGAATTTGCTAGCTTTTTTACTTTAGCCACTTCTCCCAACTAATTGTTATATATATATATTTTTTATTTTTTTTATGTGTATCTATCACTCAAAGAATTATTCTCATGGAGGGTAGGTAAGTATTTGAGTTTATGGCTAGGTAGTAATGAGGGTTCCAAAGGAATAAGAGGGATAAATGTAGGCTCAAATTGGTTCCAAAGGGAAATTTTTAAGTGAGGTTGGCTAAGGCTAAAATATGGGTTTAAAATTCAAAGAATGCCTAGATCATTTCTTTTTCAAGTGCATGCTATGATTTCGCCTTGAAAGGTTTAGAAAGATTATTCTAGGATTGGTGAGACATCAATTAGCTACTTCTCACCCTAGAGTTTTCTCTAGGCACTCAAAGTCAACACAATTGATTGGGTGCCCCTTGGCTAAGAAGATATAAACTAAGGCAAGTATCTAATAACTTTGCACCTATCTAGGACTTTCAATCCATCAAACCCTTCTAAAAGTAAGCTCAATTGCTCTTCAAAGCAATTCTCAATCCTCTAAGGACAAGGTAAAAAATTATTTTTATGATATGCATGATCCTAAAGTGAATGCATAAATCAAATTAAAACTAAGTATAATATATATGAAATCTATATGCAAATGTATGTGTATGAGTATAGACATGTGTGTGGTTTATGTATAAGTGTATGAATTATCTATATATGGATGAATGAAATGCAATGAATGAATGAATGAAAATTTTTAAATTTAAAAAAAATTTGCAAAAATTTTGCCCTCACCCCCAAACTCAAATGAAACATTGTCCTCAATGTTTAAAATGAATGCAAAGATGGGCAAAATTGTGTGAATTACTCAATTATTGAAATTTATACAATTGGGGATTAAATCAATATAAGGTCAAGAATTCCAAAATTAGCTCAAAGTGATATTAACAATGAAGCTTTAGAGAGAAAAAATGTGGAAAAGTATCCCAAATGTATGAATTTACACTGCTTAAGATGTTGCTTAACTTGTTGCATAGGGTAAAGCGAAAGCATAAGCATTGGTAACATACCATAAGCTTAACTGGTGTAAGGAAAGCTGTTACCTCCAACTGATGTGGAACAGTTGCGGCTCAAAGAAAATTTGTGCAACTCATCAATGTCAACAAAATTAGGATTGAAGAAAAGATAAAGTGCTAAAATAATGTTCAAGAAAATGAAAGAGTGTAAAGAAATAAAATGTAACAGTTAAATCAAAAATTAAACCAAGAAACATTCACAGAGTATTTATGTCCATATCAGAAGATAAAATAAAATAAAGTAAACTAAAGGAAAGAAGTGCAGAGATAATAATAAAAACAAAGTACCAAAGTATTACAACCATCCAAAGTATTACAACCATGACCAAAGTTTGAAAATTAAAATAAACAAATTACAAAAATAAACTTAAAACAGAAATTAAAACTGCTGCTACTGATCAAGTTCTGCTATCAAGCCTTTGTTCTTTGCATCGAGTGTCCGCTTGAGTTCTGATTGGTTCATTGTGATCCGAAGCTTCAGAAGCAGTTTCCAAGTTTTCTGTTAAGTCTTTCATTTCTTGAAACATGGCTTGGCCCCAATGATATAAGTTGTTGTAGGATTGGGCCAGTTTGTTGTAAAGCTCCAGCATTTGAAGTTGATGTTGCTTCTGTTTCTTTTTAAGAGATAAAAATCTCTTTTTAAGTTTCTTTTCTAGCTTCTTCTTTTGGTTAACCTGCTCTTGACCCATGGCTTCAATTTTGATTTCTAAGTTTTTCAAGGTAGCAAGAATTTCTGTGGTATCAGGTGAGGGAGCAGATGGTTGGACAGTGAAATTTGTTATTCTGGATTCCAAGGATTTTAAGATGGATAAAATGTCTGCTGAAAACTGTGGGGTAGAGGTTGGTTGTGGTTCTGCTGGTGCAAAAGTGGTGGGGTTTGCAGTACCTGGGGTATCAGGGTGCTGCTGTAACAGAGTATAGGTATGGCCTATTTTCTCACAAACATCCATATGCAGCAACATTGTGCTGTCTATATATGATTCCCCAGAAACTGGCAGCAATTTATATAGACTAGCATCAAAGCTAAATGATTTTGCTATAGCAGTTATATACCCCCCAAAAACAATACTACCTTTAGTATGCTTTGTGACAATTTGGTGCCAATGAGTAGCTATGAAATGGGCTGTACTTACTTGTTTTCTCTCCTTCATGCACCACAAGAGAAACAAATCCCCAGCACCCACAATACTGTTACTGTGTCCCCTTCCTAAAACAGTGTAAGTAATGAACCTATGGAGGTATTTCAATACATGGTCAACTATCCTAGAGGCTTTTGCAGTCCTCTGTCTATAATAACCTCCAAAAGGTGCAATATCCTTCCAGAATTGAACAGGGTCATAAACAGTTTGCTGCCACTCAATGTTTTTATACCCCGAATCCTGAAAACCAAAAATTGCATTCATAGCACCCATGTCTAACTCCCTATCAGTTCCAGCACATCGAAAATATATCATATCTCTATGTTCAGGCACTGCTGGTTTGAAACTCAGCCTTAGGGAACTCAAAAATTCCAGGGTTAGATCTTTGTACACTGGTTCCCTAATTTTAGCAAAGTCAGTCCAGCTAACAGCATTCAAATAGGCAAATACAGAGTCATAAATGCCTAATTCTTTCAAAATCTGCTCATCCATATACTTGTTTGCCAAAATTGTTTTAGAAACTAATTTCTCATAGGCCTTTTTCATACCCATATCCCTAAAAGCCCAAGGTAATGGAGAAATTACCTCCTCAATAGTATCTGCAGATGACGCAGGTGCTGGAGAGTGTAAGGGAGACTGGGTTACTGGTGTTTGGACCGCTGGTGCTGGGGTTTGCGAGGAAGACCTGGTCCTTTTGCTAACTGGTTCAGAGGACTGAGGTGGAGAGTTTAAGTCGAAAGGGACAGAGGGTACTCGTTTTCGTTTTCTGACAGGGGTTTCTTTGAGTCTACCTGCGGCCCTTTTTGTTTTGCCTTTTGTTTTTGTTTGGGTAGGCGCAGGTTCTGGGGAATGGGTGTCGAGAATTGGTGTTTCATTTGGCGGCTCAGATTGCGGCGAGAGGGGAGTCGGCGGAATGAGAGGTGGTATTTGGCTTGGGGGCGGGGGCGGTGACTGGGGTGGTGGTGATTGTGGTAATGGCGGCGTTTGTGGTGGTGGGGACTGAGGTAATGGCGGACTGGGGCTGGGGTTAGGGTTTGTGGGTAATGAGGATGGAATACCCATTTTAGATTTGACAGAATGTCGAAGTCCACTGAGTTTGGGTTTGTGAGAGTACCACATTTTCGTTCTTACCATTTTAATGGAAAAGGAGAAACTATTCGGCTTCCTGTAAAAATTGCCGGAAGAAATGGCGTGAGAAATGAGTCGATGAGGTTTATCGGGAGTGCGGGCGAAGCTTTTGGAAAATTGGCGGAAGTGCTGGGCCTTTTAAAATGTGGGGCAGACCTGTTGTAAGATGGGCCATGCTTGGGGTTAAGCATAAGGTTCAGCAGAATTTGCTTAAGACTTTGCTTAGTAAGCAACATCATCAGCAAGTTTCGGCAGGTTTTGAGAAAAATTGTGAATTTGCTTACCAAAAACAGTCCAAATGCTATGGAATGCTATCATGACCCTCAGCAATTACCAAATACACACAAACACCATAAAATTGAGGAATTTAAGCTCATCATCTCTTAGAACTCATCAAACATAACATAACCATGAAGGGATTTGAAAGGTAAACAACTTAAATTAAGCATGGATTGTAACTACCTTTCTGCGAACCCAATGAAATGGTTTGATTTCCAAGCTTATACCCAAAGCACATTTTCAGCAGCATTTGAGACAAGTTCCAATCAACCAAGAATTGCAGAAAAGATGTAGAAATTGACCTTTTTAGCAGCATGAACAGTAGCATATACAGTAACCAAAATCTGCAGAATTCAAAAATTAGCAGCAATTCCAAACAAAAGCATGCAAATTCCTATCAGACTACAAAATTATATATACACTAAAAGGTAAAACTTAACAAACACTATTTTTGCACTTCAAATAAGCTCTCATCAGTCCTAAATATCAAAATTGATTCTCATTCAAGTTGCATTTCACAGAATTCACACAAAACACAAAATCAAACATGTGCTATCAAGTATATTGCAATATCAGCAATTTAGCACAAGTTTAAAGGTGTTACTGTTCACAGGCACTGCATAAAGTGCAGAATTTTGCTTATACTTGCTTCTTTTCAATTCTTTGTTTTTGCCACAAGTGTAAACTTGCCCCATCTTCATGAATGACCTACAAAAGATAAACAAATGTCACTTTTGAGTTTTATGAGGGTAAAAACTGAAATGAAATTAAATGGAAATTAATTACTATAAAAGGATACGCTTGGGTTGCCTCCCAAGAAGCGCTTGTTTAAGGTCTTAAGCTTGACCTTCCACTCCAATTCTCCTAAGTATCCCTGACTGGAGAACCAAGCCATGAAACCTCTACAAACTTTTGGGTGGGTTCTCCAACAATATAATGTTTTAATCTCTGCCCATTAACTTTGAAAGTCCCTGAGGTCTCATTGCCTATCTCAACAGCTCCATAGGGGTATACTTTTATAACAGTGTAGGGCCCTGACCATCTTGACTTCAATTTTCCTGGAAATAACCTTAACCTAGAATTGTATAGGAGAACAACATCACCTTCTTGAAATTCTTTCCTCCTAATATGCTTATCATGCCATCTCTTAGTTCTTTCCTTGTAAAGCTTGGCATTTTCATAAGCATCCAATCTAAGCTCCTCAAGTTCATTTAGTTGCAGCATTCTTTTTTCTCCTGCAGTTTTTAAGTCAAAGTTCAGTGTCCTTATGGCCCAATATGCTCTATGCTCCAACTCCAAAGGTAAATGACAAGCCTTCCCATAAACCAATCTAAATGGGGTAGTTCCGATAGGAGTTTTAAAAGCTGTTCTATAGGCCCAAAGAGCATCATCTAACTTTAGTGACCAATCTTTCCTTGAACAATTCACTGTTTTCTCAAGAATTCTTTTCAGCTCTCTATTGGAGATCTCCACTTGACCACTAGTTTGTGGATGGTAGGGTGTTGCAACCTTATGCTTCACACCATATTTTTGCAATAATCTTTCGAATTGATGGTTGCAAAAATGAGAACCTCCATCACTTATAATGGCACGTGGAGTTCCAAATCTTGTAAAAATGAACTTTTTAAGGAATTTAATCACAACTCTTACATCATTAGTTGGAGATGGTATAGCTTCAACCCATTTGCTCACATAATCTACTCCAACTAAAATGTATTTGTGTCCCAAGGACGAGGGAAAAGGTCCCATGAAATCAATGCCCCACACATCAAATAATTCCACTTCCAATATATTTTGGAGGGGCATTTCATCTCTCTTTGAGATATTACCCATCCTTTGACACCTATCACATGCATTTACAAACTTCCTCACATCCTTAAACATGTGTGGCCAAAAGAACCCTGCTTGAAGAACTTTTTCCGCAGTTTTTATCACACTCATATGACCCCCATAAAGTGAAGAATGGCAATCTTTGATAACATTCCCTATCTCCTCATCAGCTAAACATCTTCTAATCAGCCCATCTCCACATCTCTTGAACAAAAATGGTTCCTCCCAATCATAATCCTTCACATCAAAAAGAAATTTGTTCTTTTGCTGCCATGTTAAATCAGGTGGAAGGATTCCACACACTAGATAGTTCACAAAATCTGCATACCAAGGTGTTTTTGCATTCATGATTACTAACAATTGCTCATCAGGAAAATAATCATCTATTGGGGGTTCTTTTCCCAGATTGTTTCCTTGTTCTTGCCTCAATCTAGATAGATGATCCGCTACCACATTTTCTACTCCTTTCTTATCTTTAATTTCCAAGTCAAACTCTTGAAGGAGTAGCACCCACCTTATCAATCTAGGTTTAGCCTCTTTTTTCTGAAGGAGATACTTGATAGCTGCATGATCTGTGTACACTATTACCTTTGACCCCACAAGATAGGACCTGAATTTGTCTACTGCAAATACTACTGCCAAAAACTCTTTCTCTGTAGTAGAGTAGTTTATTTGAGCATCATCTAAGGTCCTACTTGCATAATATATTGCATACACCTTCTTATCTTTCCTTTGTCCCAAAACAGCCCCAATGGCATAATCACTAGCATCGCACATTAGCTCAAAAGGTAATGACCAATCGGGTGGTTGCATAATAGGAGCAGATATCAAAGCTTCCTTTATCCTGCAAAAAGCATTCATACAGTTAATATCAAAATTAAATTCCACATCTTTACTCAATAAATTGGTAAGAGGTTTAGAAATCTTAGAGAAATCCTTGATGAATCTCCTATAAAATCCAGCATGCCCCAAGAAACTCCTCACTCCCTTCACAGATGTTGGGGGTGGCATTTTCTCAATAACTTCTACCTTTGATTTATCCACCTCAATACCCCTGTTTGACACAAGATGTCCCAAAACAATTCCTTCTTGCACCATAAAATGGCACTTTTCCCAATTTAAAACTAAATTGAACTCTTCACATCTCTGCAAAACCTTAGACAAGTTAGATAAGCATTCATCAAAAGATTTACCATACACAGAAAAATCATCCATGAACACTTCCATAATATCCTCAATCATGTCAGAAAATATGGACATCATACATCGTTGGAATGTAGCAGGGGCATTACATAGTCCACATGGCATCCTTCGATATGCAAAGGTACCATAAGGACATGTGAAGGTAGTTTTATCCTGATCATCTAGGTGAATAGGGATCTGAAAGAACCCTGAATAGCCATCCAAATAGCAAAAATAAGAATGATGAGCTAGTCTCTCAAGCATTTGATCTATAAATGGTAATGGAAAATGGTCCTTTCTAGTTGCCTTATTCAATTTCCTATAGTCTATACACATTCTCCATCCAGTTACAGTCTTGTAGGTATTAGTTCATCATTTTCATTTTTCACTACTGTGATGCCCCCTTTCTTAGGTACAACATGAACTGGACTTACCCAATTGCTGTCAGAAACAGGGTAAATGATACCTGCATCAAGCAATTTCAAGATCTCCTTTTTCACAACTTCTTTCATGTTTGGATTCAATCTCCTTTGTGATTCTCGAGAGGCTTTATGGTCATTTTCCAACAAAATTCTATGCATGCATACAGAAGGATGTATTCCTTTAATATCATCAATGGTATAACCAATTATCCTTCTATGCTTCCTAAGAACTCTCAATAATTTTTCAACCTCACAATCAGTCAATTTAGCACTAACAATCACAGGATATGTAGAATTTTGACCTAGAAAAGCATACCTGAGATTTGTTGGAAGAGGTTTCAACTCTACCTTAGGTGCTTCACCTTTTTCAAACTTTGATGATGAAGTTGTTTCTTGCTTCAAGTTCCCAATCTTTTCAATATCAGCCATAGGCAATGGTGGATTTCCTTCCAAAATTGTAGCATATTCTGCAGCTTCTTCAATCTCATCCCCTTTTTTGATGTTATGAACCAAACAAACTTCTAAGGGATCTTTAGGATGTTGCTTTTTAAGCACTTCTCTAACCTCTTCATCTATTACATCAACTCTCAAGCATGAGTTTGAATCATCTTTCTTTTTCATTGCTTGAAACAAATTAAATTCAACTTTCTCTTCCCCAACTTCTAATGTAAGCCTCCCATTTTTTACATCAATCACAGCTCCAGTGAGCAAGGAAAGGTCTACCAAGAATAATAGGAATGTGTACATCCTCCTCCATCTCCAATACCACAAAGTCCACTTGGTATGAAAAATTTCCCAACTTTGGAGGAACATTCTCAACTACCCCAATTGGAAATTTAATAGACCTATCGCTAAGCTGTAGTGATATGGTAGTAGGCTTCATTTCTCCAATCTTCATTTTCTCATAGATAGACAATGGCATCAGGACTAACACTTGGCTCCAAGGTCGCATAAAGCCTTATCTATCTTGATATCCCCAATGTGACATGGTATGGAGAAACTCCCGGGATCTTTCGGTTTGGGTGGAAGCTTATTTTGCAAAATGGCATTGCTTTCTTCCGTGAGAGCTCTGATCTCAAATTCCTCCAGTTTCTTCTTGTTAGATAAAATCTCCTTCAAAAATTTGGCATATGAAGGCATTTGTGCTAAGGCATCGATGAAAGGAATAGTCACATGCAAAGACTTCAATACCTCCAAAAACTTCCCAAATTGTTTATCCAATTTTGCTTTACGAAACCTTTGTGGGAATGGTAAAGGTGGCATGTAGGCTTTAGGTGCAACATATTTGGGCTCTTCTTCTTTGCTCTCCCTCTCCTTACTTCCTTTTTCTTCCACTGAATTTTCTTTCTCAGCTTCAATTCTAACTTCAACTTTAGTTTGTTCATCTCCTTCTCTACTTTTCTTTTCTTCAACTTTCTCTTCAATATTTTTATCCCCATTCTCCAATATTTTTCCACTTCTCAATGTAATAGCCTTGCAATGCTCCCTTGAATTTTCTGGTTGGCTAGGAAGCTTCCCAAATGCTTTATTACTTGAAGAGCTAGCTTGTTGAGCTATTTGATTCTCTAACATCTTGTTGTGTGTTGCCATTTGATCCACTTTAGATGCTAATTGAGAAATCATTTCTTGTTGACTTTGATGGCTCACAAGTAGAGTTTCAATCATAGATTCCAATCTAGCTGTCTTGTCTAGTTGTGCTTGTTGTGGTAGAGGTGGAGCAGGTGCATTTTGAGGTTTAGAAATTCCAGGAGGAGGACCTCTATTCTGCTGAAAGTTCTGATTTTGTTGATATCCAGAAGGTTGTTGAAAATTCTGATTTTGCCCTTGTCTACCTCCCCAAGAGAAATTTGGGTGGTTTCTCCATGCTGGATCATAAGTTGCAAAAAATGGGTTACCGCCTGGTCTTTGATTGTAGTTTCCCACATAATCCACTTGCTCATTTGAAAAATCTTGATTTAGTGCAGAAAAATCTGCTGCACAATTGACATTTGCAGCTCCAACTTCTAATGTATTACTAGAACCTCCGGCTGAAGAATCTACTTTCATACTTAACTTGTCCATCTTCTTTGTCAAAGCATCAAACTTAGCATTAATCATATTCATAGCATCAAGCTCAAACATACCAGCTGGTTTCTTGATCTCATTCCTCTCACAACTCCATTGGTAGTTGTTATAAGCAATTTTATCAAGAGCGGAAAAAGCTTCATCTTCAGATTTCTCCATGAGGTCACCTCCAGAAGATGCATCAATTGTACTCCTAATAGCTGGTGAAACTCCATTATAAAAGTGTTGAACAAGCATCCACTTAGGAATCCCATGATGTGGACATCTCCTTTGCAAATCCTTGTACCTCTCCCATGCTTCATACAAGCTCTCATCATCTCTAGGTTTAAAAGAAGTCAGCTCATTTCTTAGCTTAGCTGTCTTGCTTGGTGGAAAATATTGAGCCAAAAATGCTTGAGAAAGTTCATCCCATGTTGTGATAGAACCCGGTGGCAAAGAATGTAACCACTCTCTAGCTCGGTCCTTCAGAGAAAAAGGAAATAATATGAGTCGAATTGCATCATCAGAAACTCCATTTATCTTCAACATATCACTGATCTCAAGAAAGTGTGCCAGATGCACATGTGGACTTTCACTTGGATTTCCTCCAAATTGTGCTTGTTGTACCATTTGACAAAGTGCAGGCTTCAGTTCAAAATTATTAGCTTCTACCCTTGGTCTTGTGATACTTGGCATGAAATCTCCAATGTTAGGATAGGCATGATCCTTCACGGAGCGGTTGTTATTGTTGTTGTTGTTGTCAGCCATTTCTTCTTGTAATTGCTCTTGCTCTTGTGCTCTTTCTTGTTGTTGTTGAGCTTTAATTTCAGCTTTTCTCCTCTTAGATTCTGCTCTTAAAGCTTTTCTTGTCTTCTATTTCAGGTCAAAGAATAGATTGATTTCTTCACTTTTTGTCCTTCTCATAAAATAAAGCACCTGAAAAACAAAATAAACAAATTCTCAAAGTAAAATGGTAAAAATAAAATAAAATAAAATGCCCAAATTAACCAAACAAACAATTGTTCAATATCAAACAAAAATCAAATCCCCGGCAACGGCGCCAAAAACTTGATGTGACTTATCCGCAAGTATACGGGTCGTCTCAAGTAATAAAGTGATGAATCAAGTATCGTTCCCACGAGGATTTGCTGTTTGATTACTAAACTATGAATGAAGCGATTATTTGGGCTAATGATTAATGAATAAATGGTAAATGTAAATGAGCAAGGTAAATTGATTAATCTAATTGAAATGGGTAAAGAGCAAACAAATAAATTCTAATTCTAGTTCGCAATTAAACTAAAATTAACAATGGGTAATTTAAACGGAAGTCTAATTATGGTAAAAGTGATTCCAGAGTTGGGGGTTTATGCACAAATTAATTGGGATTTGTCTTGGGCATTCCAATTTTTAGGGAAAAATAGAGTTTGAAGGAAATTGATTCTAAATCCCTTTAATATCTTTTTCAAGCATATCAAAGTGTATTCTAAAATAACCAAACCTACTTTCGTATGTATTTGATTACTTTAAAACCCATTAAGTTTTGTAACCAATAATTAATTCCTCTTAAAGTCCTAGTTTATTTCTAAATCTAGGTGATTTTAAGTTCCAATCCTTGATTAACTATCAATGACTTTCACCTTTCGGTCCTTCAATCAAAGATTAACACAATACCCAATGGGTACCAACATTAGGCAAGTAAATCAAGCACACAAGGAAGGAATCAAAACTCATATTTATGTAAAATAAGGAAATACCCAATCCAAATCCACAAATTAATCTAAAACATATTTCCCAACTCAAATCTAAAGGAATTACTCACTCATGATGGTATTTACAAGAAATATAGATGGAAGAATAAAGAAAAACATGATAAAAGGACTGAAATGGGAAAACCCAGGTGGAAGAACCAAGGTCTCTGGTTTCAGGAGCTCCAAACTCGTCTGTGACTCCTTCTTCCTAGAGAATGGCGTCTTCTCTCCCTCTTTCTATATATTTTTCTTTCCTTTTTGTTTTTCCTTCCTTCCTCTTGTGGCAAAAATAAGGAAATGATGAATTTATATGGTCCCTAAAAGTTACCCTAAAAGTAAATAAAAGACAAGGAGTGGATAGGAAATGAGGTGTAAAATTATCCAAGTCGTGACACTATTCACGTTACGGGCATTCAGCTTAGGGTTAGGCTTAACCCTAAGCGACTTCTTAGCAAATTTCACAGTCGCTATGCGCTTAAGGTTAAGCAGACCTTCAGCAAATCTCGGCAGACTTAGAGTAAAATAGACTTTTCTGCTCATGCTTGACCTGTGCTGCACCTTAAGTATTGCCGCTTTACCCTAAGCATGACCTTAAGCAAGGTCTCAAGCAAATTTCGGCTGGTTTGCTCTTTCAAGGCTTGATTTCTTCAACTTTCCTCCATGCTTAAAGGATTCCAAATTCCTTCAAATCACTTCCTAATGCACTCATTGATCCTTGATTTGCCACAAAATCCTATCAAAAATAACAAAATTACAAAAATCAAATATAAAGTATTTAAATTTAACAAATAAGCTAAAATAAAGCTAAAAACATAAAATATACTAAAATATAAGGGCAAAATGGATGCAAAACTACCCTAAAATGCCTATATGAAATGAGTGTAACAACCCCTTGACCCAACCCTTGTAAGTGTCTTTTCAAGCTTCATCTGGGGAATCTGGACGAATAGCTTGAAGAATAGTGGTGGTGGAGGTGGGTTTAGAGACAGAATGGAGATTTGGAGATGTGGGAACAGAGAGGAAAATGGATAGAGAAGGAGACTAGGAGAGGTAGTTGCTTGGGCCTGTGAGAGGTAGGTGATTATTGTTGTGGAAGCTTTAGGATAGAGGAAGAAGAGAGGTGAGAGTGTGACAGAAGGTTTTACCGGCTCTGGCCTCTACCTCTCTGGATAGGAATGAATAGCTGAGAGCTGAGGCGTGTGTGATGACTGAAGAGGGTTTATAAATAAGAAATAAAACAGCATAACATCATATGTTTAGAGGCTTGGTTTTATTATTTCAATTGTCACCTTAATATCTAAATTGAAAAATGAAAAATTTTTCAAAATACTAACTGAAATGTGAAACCAAACTGATTTACTGAATACCTAAACCAAAAATAAAAAAATTAAATCAGTCCGGTTTTGTTTTTCAGTTAAAACTAAAATGTGCTCAACCCTATTCTTAAGTTTGGTTGTTAATCGTAATCATCTCACTCTTTTGTTTATCTTTTCATGATGAATGCTTGCTTTTGGATTGATGATTGTAACTAATTGATTACTGGGTAGTTCAACTCCAATAAGGTGTATATTGATGTATTTACATTCTTTTATTAATTGGGACCTTTAAAAGCTTTGAAGAAGTTGTTGCTGAATATGAAAGTGGCGAACTGCATCCTAGTGATCAGAAACTTGCTCTGGCTAGAGCATTGAATAAGATACTGTAGGTAATTCTTGTCCATCCCTTATTGTACTAGTCATTTTGCTAGACCTATGTGTTGCTATTTTGGATCTCTTAAGAATAATAATGTGTCCCATGTGGATTGGCATGAATTGGCCATAATTGAAATGGAAATTTATGTTAAATTGAAGGTAAAGATGTGAAGGGTGGATTTTCTGATGGTGGCTGTTAAATAACTGGGTATAGTTGTTAAACTGGTTTCTCATTTTATGTACCAAACATATTTAAGTCTTTTACAATTGAATTCCTAATAGAATTCACTTGCATTTTTGTATAATCCATTTGTATATATAAATTCCATAGCCATAGTTTGTTCATTTGGACTTTGAATGAAGTACTTATCATTTTGCTTCAAACATTACATCATGTTACTGTAATTGATCTTGACTGCCATCCTTTGTGTTGAGATTAAGCCTCATCTTCTTGTTTACTAAGATAATTGGATATTATTTATTGTTATTGTTGTTATTATTATTATCAGAGGACCATTAGTAACTTATATTTCTGGATTATTTTTAATATTAATTATAGGTCTATTTGATTGGTTGTCCATCTTGCTTAAAAAGAAAAAGCCAGTTTCTAATTCACTAATCAATTTGGTTACACATCTGTTGCTTGCATGGTTTTTTCTAGTTTATTACATATATATTTTTTATTTAGTGAGATGTGTGGTGCGGTTCACTATCTTCTACAATTAGCAAGCTAATTATGTCCTTGATATATTCTACAGCCTGTACGTGATCATTTCAACAATGATGCTAATGCTAAGGATCTGTTGAAACTGGTTAAGGTTTGTTACTTATCATGCTTTTTTATTTTGTATTAAGACTGTTAACTGAGTCGAGCTAAGCTTGAAGCCTAGTTTGTTTTAAATTTAAAAGGCTAAGAAAATACATATCGATTGGACTTAGCAGAAGTCTCGATCAGCTTGTTCCCTTGGCAGTCCTACGTTGGTCCTTTCTTCTTCTTTCTTTAAATAAAATGAAATGGGAAAAGGGCAGGCATGATATGTTTTCATAAATGTTGATCTTACTTTTGGTTCACTTGTCTTAAAATTAGCTGTTGCTTTTATTCTAATGTGTGGGGTTATAGAGTTACAAGATGATGTGAAATAACATTTGCAGATCTGTGTTAGCTGCTTTGGGTTGCCATGCAAAAGAGCTCTCTTGGCTTCTGATGTTGCCATTCTTAAACTAATACAAAACTTGAATTGGATTATTTATTTTTAGCTTCTCAAACTCAGAACCAGGTTTTCATTTGTCTTTTTACTGATTGTGTTAGAATTTGAAGCCAGCAAATTTGCGATGCCTATCTATTACACAGCTTAGCGTCAGTCAGTTCAGCTGGCAAAGATCTTATATTATTTTATAATTTAAGCATCTTATAATTTTTTAATAATAATTATATATAACAAAATTAATATATTAATATATAAATAAGTGAACTTATAAATATATAAACGAGTTGATTTACGAGTTTATTCATAAATTTATAAATAAATTAGTTATTTTATTCGTGTGGATTACTCATTAGTTTTTAATAATATAAATTTAATATTTATTTTTAATATTTTATATATTTCAAAGCTATACTGTAACAAAAAAAAAAAAAAACAGAAACTTAAAATGCAGCCGCCTCTCCCCCCCCCTCCCCCCCCCCCCCATTTCTCTCTCCCTGACTCTACTCTCCCCCCTCACTTTCTCCCTCCCATTTCGTCAGGCCGGCCCATCGGTCTTGGGTGAGGTACCGCCTTCCCCGTCTTGGAACAACCACCAGGCGGCTGCAGCAGCGAGTAGGAGAAAGCAGAAAGAGAGAGAAGGAGAGAGAAAAGAGAGGAGAAAGGGAGAAAGCGCGCGACCGGGGGCCCAACTTTGCGGCATCACCCCGGCCGACTCCAGCGGCCATTCCTGGTGATTTCAAGTGCCACGGACTCCCAAGATGATGAACTTTCAGATGAGACTAGTGGCACCCTTTTGGTGGTCGGAGGAAGGAGAACCGGCAAGGGAAAGTTGGAAGAAAATTATATGGGTTTCTCGGTTCCGGTCACTTTTCCGGCAATCCGACCGTCGGATCAAAAATCTGAGGCCACAGATGGACTCAGGACGATGAGATCTTCGGACTGGTACCGCTTCGATCGGACACCTTTAGCCGGGACCACATTTTCAACCAGATCCGGCTGCCCGGCTGCCCGTCTCAGAACGTGATCAATATTATAGCAAATTCTAGCATGTTCAGATGTTCTGGACGCGTTCCAGATGTCAGAATTGGCATAGGTAAACCCAAACTCCAAGTTGCTCATTTTCGGCTAATATCGATTTAGAATAAAATTCATAAAATATTCGTGGATGATCGAAAAATTATAATTCCTTTTGCAATAGCCTTATAATATTATTAAGAACCACGGGGTAAAATTTTAGAATTTTTAAAGCTTGTTTGGATAGTTTTTGCAAAAGGGCTAGTTGTAGAGGCTAAATTTTAATTTTTTTGAATTGTGGTTGTTGACTGTTTGGATGGGCCCAGGGGGGGCCTTGTGATGTGATTGAGTTGTGATTGTGTGATTGATGGATATAGAAGTGTATTTTGAAGCCTTTTTATAGGTTGGGTAGGTCCCAGGTATAGGGAAAACTCTGCCAGATTTTCGGCATGAATTAGGCTGTCTATTGCCTCTTTAGAGTTTTATTTTGACTTAGTACTAATAAATTTATAATTTAATTATTAGATGATCGATGTCAGCTATTTTTCTCTATCCAGCAGCCACAATAGTCCTCGGTGAATTGTGAGTAAAATATTAATTTTAATTATAATTTCGATATTATTATATGTTCAAGCATGCCCATGCATCACTTATAAATATGTATTTATGTAATTAAACACTACGCACATTTTTATGTTGCATTCATAATTGTTAAAATGGCATGGATGTTGTTGTGGTAATTTAGAGCAGTGTGCGTGAGTTGGCGTGCGTGTGGTATGGTGTTGGCTATGGACAAGATGGGTAGACACGGCTTGAGATCTTCGCTGGGACTTGGTCCTTCGGGGTAGACACGACTTGAGTTCTTCACTGGGACCCCAATTTGGTTTATTAAGTGGGAGTCTGAGCTTGAGTTCTTCGCTAGCACAGGTTGGATTAAGAGAGCTATATAGGGGATCAGCTCTCATATATGTATTGTTTGACATTATCGGGTGTGTGAGTGCTCCAAATTACTTTTTTGCTGTTATGATGTGAAAATATTATCGATGTTGCATTTCACTCTACAGGGTGCATTAACTTTAGATAGTTATAGAGATTATGGTTAAAATTAATATTTTACTCTCTAAGTTGAACGCTCACTCCTGTTTACCTATTTTTCCAGGCTACAGGATGAGTTATTTTACAGAGCAATCTGTTTTCTTCATTGCAGGTTTAACGTCGATTATTTAAATGTTTTACTATTTTTTTCTAAATTTAAAATCTAGAACTCTGCATGTGTTAGTAATAGTATGGACTTTGTTAGAAATCGTATTAATTTAAATTTTTCAGATTAATAAATGAAGATTTGTATGGTATTTAAACAGTTTGTAAATGAGCTAATAGGGTTAAGCTGGGCTCTCCTAATTTTATTTTCTGATAATTTCTGAGCTAAGTTAGCCCGAAATAAAATTATAATAGTTTAATTTAAATTATTTTTATATGCATATTGGGCCTAAATTGTGGGCTTAGTTATAGGTTGAGAAATAGTTAGGCTTACTATAGGCCTCGGGGGCTTTAGGCTGGCTCAGGTCCTAGTGCCGGTCCGGCCTATAGGTTGGGTCGTGAAAAAGTTGGTATCAGAGCTTAGGCTCTAGATTCATGGGAAAGAATATACTTGAGATTGTAAAAGGAATCTTGTTAGGATGCTACATGCGGAGTATAGGATTCTATTTTGTCTTTTCTGTAATTCTTTGTTTCTAGATTCTGCGTTATACCTCGGGAAATATAAAAGTGCCTCAGTGTCTTGATTTTCGTGGAGTACATAGAAATGTGAAATAGAGTTAGCAGACATGTTAAGGTCTATCATGAGGATACGTACTATAAGAAATTCTATGTTTCTGTCTGTATGGGTTTAAATGGTGTGCCCATTTCGTGCAAGGCACGAGTACATAAAGGTGAGTCTTGAAAGTAAAGTTGCCTTAGATAAGGATGAGGATACCACTGCTGGCAGTCATCAGTGGATGACCCAGTCAGAATAAGTTTGTGATAATAGAAGATTCAAGAGAGATAAGAAATTAGGAGACCTAGTCGGTCAGGACGTATCGTAGTAACTATACAATATTCTCGATATCTGCTCTGTAAGCTGCAGATTACAGTACCGACATGAGATTATTGTGTAGAGCTACGTGCATCCCTATGGTGCTCCATAATGAGGGTATTTATGGATGGCTTCTGTTTTGGTACAGTTATGCCAGAACAGAGTTCTATATCTGCAGAGTAGTTAGGAACTCCTGGTTAGGGGTCTAGAGTTAGAATATTGAAAGGTCATAGTTGGGTGATAACTAGAGTCAGTGACTCAATTACCCTAGCATGAGCTAGAGTTACATCAAGAGTTGCCATCAGACCAGAGGTTTCGGATTAGTTGCAAAGTAAAGGTGACACCTATAGAGTGAGATTATCTAGTCTTTAGTATGGAATTTTGGATTGTTTTTGTAGTATGATAGACGTTTTGCTTAGAGTTTAGTGAGAATAGTATACCTTGTGTGTATCAGTAAGGTGTAAAGTACAACCTTATTACCTAGAGAAGGTCGAAACTATGAATTGATGATTTATAGAGCTATGATATGATAAAAGAGTCATTAACTTGACATGGTTTTGGCAAGGTAGTAAATGTAGTACCTTTGTTACAGCAAATTAGGGTATAGTCCTATTTTTTCAGAAGGGATCGAAGGTTATTACTGATAATGATGACTTATGGAATAATGTCTTAGATGGGACTGTAGAGTGTGGTAGAGAGTAGTTGGCTCAGGTATCCTGGAGAGGATACAAGTTCCATTACAGGAATCATATATAATCAAGATCATGATGGATGTAAATCCTTTGAATTGGATGACAGATTTGGGTGCCCAGAATCTTAAGTTTTGGCGAATTGAGTAAACATAGAAAAAAAAAATAACAAAATAAAATAATAATAATAATAATAATGATAATAATAATAATAACAAATAAATAAAATTGCTGCAGAATCAGTTCTCGAGATAGTAAGGGTATTATGTAAGCGAAAGGATAAGAATAGAGATCATTTAATAAAAGTATAACTGTAATTTCCTGAGTTCCTTTCTAACTTCATATTATTCAAAACAATAGTATAATCTAATTATAACAGTATTAAGTGTAATAAATTAGCGAAGATAAATCATAGAAGGCCAATGGATAGAGAAAGTACAAAATGAAAGTTTGGACAATTGATTGCAGATGCAATATAATCTAAATACCAGTGGAAGTACTAGCTAGAGTGATCAAAGGACCAAATCTGAGTAGCACATATATGTGATAACGTGATAGAGACTTTGAAAGATATAGTTAGCAAGTATAACTGTCATGTTAGGAAGAAGAATGGAATCAGGGATAGAATAGTCAAGTTCTATTTTGGGTAAGACAAAAGAAATAAATGAAAGGACAACCTAAAGGGCGCATAATAAAAGGAACAAAGTTAAGATATAGGGTAGGCTAAGTGTTATTCTTGGCAAGGTAAATTACAAGGACGGAGAACCCAAAATGGGACCACATTAGTGAGAATAGTGATGGAGATATGGAATCTAGTAATGTGATACTCATAGCATGATGTAGTTGAGGTAGTACTAGGGGCTAAAATATAGAGCTTGGAGTTACATGATCGGATCATACTTTATCTATTCCCTATTCCTACAGTGAAGTGGATAGCAATGGGGCAAGATTCTTTTAACTTGTTAACAGTATCAAGAATATTAGGCGAGGAATACAATAATAATGAGCAAAAGCTAGAAGTGTACGATGTATTGTGGACTATCTAATTAGGTAGAGAAAAAGAAGTTAGTAAGTAGTAAGTTGAATAAAAGTTTATCTAAGGGATCAAATAGGTATGATGAGTGGAAAGAATTATAGATAATGACACATAGGTTTTAGGTTAGACTTTTGAGATAGTGAGAAGGTAGTTAGAGGTTCGTTATGAATGTCAGGCAAACATTGTTAGCGTGATGAACAGAAACACTTTTCAGTGAAGGAATAACGACAGAACAACAGTAGGGGTAGAACGAAAAGTGACAAGTATGGGTGGTAATAAATCACTAGAAAATTCAAGGATCAAATTAATGACCATAGATAAGGGTGGAATTAGTATTGGAAGAATCTATTAGTAAGAGAAATCTTTCAGGATTCAACAAAAGTTAAGGGCACAATATGAATGATGATAGATATGAATCATAGGTCGAGTATAAGTAAAGTTAATAAATTATAAAATATTATGTCAGGAAGGACAATGGTACGGTAAAGGGTTCATGCAGATGATACCTTATAGATAGAGCACAATTGTGTTAGGAGATGATGAAATTTGAAGAGAAAGACCAAGAAACATAGGTTAAACCTTATTATATGGACAATCGGGTCTAGTTGAATATAAGAGGATATTTTTCTTTCTTTTCAAGGTTAGCTCGTGCTATTGGTTCTAGAGGGTTATATAAGGAATAAAGACTAAGTCAAGGAGACTTAGTTATTTGAGAGTTTGGTAAGCACCAATTAATACACAATTTCCTGATGTGAGAATGACAGTAAGTGCATACCTAGTGTTAAGTATGAAAGGATGATCAGAGTAATGACAGGAGTTAAATTGAGTTAGCTACTAAGGCTTGCAACTATTTTAAACTATGAGATGGAGGGAATACTAATTATGGATGAGTTTCAATAGATGAAATTGTTGCTAATGGGAAAAGTTGAGGCTGAAGTTTGGAAAGCTATAGGCAGCATATGTGATTATATTAAGGAGAATGAACACATGAAGTATTTTGTTTAGAATTAAGGCATGGCACACATTTCCCATAGCAGTGTTAGTTCAGATGGAACTTATAGTTTCAGGGCTCCTATCCATCCAGGATGTGCAATTCCTACTGAGGCTGGTGGGGAATGATAATGTTCTGATAGTTAAGTTGGAAAAAGGGGATACAAAAAGGATTTTCTATGGGTAATTATAAGTGTTACATAAAGTGAAGAATGTACTGGTAGGAGTAAATCGTAAGGTTAAAATTCCTAAAGTAATGGAACTAGTAATCAAGATAGGACTAAGGAATGAAAGGAAGGCAAAAATTAATGATAAGATGGACATCCTTGAAAAAAAAAAAAAGGTGTAAGGGCGAGACAGGACTAAGATTAAGGAATAGGTACAGCAGGTTGAAAGGATATCAATAATAGCAAAAATAGGAAAAGGAAGTGGATAAGATCTAAAGGACAGGAAGAAAGCTCGGTAAAGCTAGTTATAATGATGAGGATAAGAAGGAATAGGTATACTGGGAACACACTAAGAGGTGTTTAAAACAAGTTATTATGAGATGATAGACTAAAGGAGTAGTGGAGCCTCGATCTAACTGCCAATGTGTTAGAAGTAGGCCACATACTAAGAAACTATAGGAAGAAGTCTAGATATTTCTATTCCAGAGAAGGAGTGGGAAACGATAAAGTTGCATTAATTAAGTTGTCAGGGAACCTAAACACTTTTGTCACCTATAAGGAGAGACCCAGTTCACTTTCCAATGTTGATAAATGATACACTTGGCCCTTGGAGGGGACTCTACCTAACTGGTTACATAAGATGGACAGAGGTTAGTCTAAGTAACTTAGTAATGACACAAATAGATTAGAAATTTGAAGTATCATGCAAGTAAGAAGATGCATTGGTACTAACTGTTAAGGTCATAGGATAAGTAAAGGTTTCGAATGAGATGCATATGATAGGTGCTACAGGAAAGTTACTCATAAGATGCCTTAGGATAAGGAACATAAGTCATGTTTTGGGGAAACAGAGATTATTAAAACAAAGGAATAAGGACTGAAGTCACCAAGAGACACGTTAAGGCGTAATAAAAGTGAGGTAAGCGCCAAAGTTGATTAAAGTTATTAGATATCAAGTCGAGAGTAGTGGAGTTATAATGAATACTTGAGACGTTAGAAAAATGGTCAATGAATAGCCAAGAGATAAGAGCATCTCTAGAAAGAGATGATGACAAATAGGACACTATAGTAAAATCAGAGAGCAGTAGAATGTCATATATAATATACGAGGAGTTTGAAGAATAAATGTTTTACCAATCTCTGCATAGCTGGAGGAGTAATGATTGCACTTGTTCTAATAATCTTCTTTTCCTTATCTCTTTTTTATTCGAAAATTCAGGGAAGAATTTTTTTTAAGGGGGAAGAATGTAACAACCTAAGAAAAAAAAATGCAGAAACTTAAAATGCAGGCGCCCCCCCCCCCCCCCCTCCCACATTTCTCTCTCCCTGACTCCACTCTCCCCCCTCACTTTCTCCCTCCCATTTTCGTCCGGCCGCCTAGCATCAGTGCCAGAAATGTACCGCCGGCCTTCCCCCGTGCCGGAACAACCACCAGGCGACGGCAGCAGTGAGCAGGAGACAACAGAAAAGAGAGAGAAGGAGAGAGGAAAGAGAGGAGAGAGGGAGTGCGCGCGACACCAGGGGCCTGATTTTGCGGAGTCACCTCGGCCTACTCCGGCGGCCATTCCTGGTGATTTCAAGTGCCACAGACTCCCAAGATGATGAACTTTCAGATGAGACTAGTGGCACCCCATTTGGTGGCCGGAGGAAGGAGAACCGGCAAGGGAAAGTTGAAAGAAAATCATATGGGTTTCTCGGTTCCGATCACTTTTCCGGTGATCCGACTATCGGATCAAAAATCTGAGGCCACCGATGGACTCAGGACAACGAGATCTTCGAGATAGGACTGGTCCCGCTCCGATCGGACACCGTTTGAAAAAGGCGATAATTGAACAGTCCAGATCGTTTGGTGAGATTTTCGAACTTTTCGATTCCCAAAAATTTAAAAATAATTTTAGAATAATTATTAACAAAATTTGGACTTTATTTAGGTGCGATTGGATCGAGGATGGCTCACCGGCGCTGGGACCGCATTTTCAGCCAGATCTAGCTACCCGGCAGCTCGTCTCAGAACGTGGTCGATATTACAGTCAATCCTAGCAATTTCAGACGTTCTGGACGCGTTCCAGGTGTCAGAATTGGCATAGGTAAACCCGAACTCCAAGTTGTTCATTTTCGGCTAATATCGATTTAGAATAAAATTCATAAAATATTCGTAGATAATCGAAAAATTATAATTCCTTTTGCAATAGCCTTATAATATTATTAAGGACTGCGGGGCAAAATTTTAGAATTTTTAGAGCTCGTTTGGATAGTTTTTGCAAAAGGGCTACTTATAGGGGTTAAATTATAATTTTTTTGAATTGTGGTTGTTGACTATTTGGATGGGCCCAGGAGGGGCCTTGTGATGTGATTGAGTTGTGATTGTGTGATTGACGGATATAGAAGTATATTTTGAAGCCTTTTTGCAGGTTGGGTAGGTCCCAGGTGTAAGGAAAACTCTGTCGGATTTCCGGCATGAATTAGGCTGTCTATTGCCTCTTTAGAGTTTTATTTTGACTTAGTACTAATAAATTTATAATTTAATTATTAGGTGATCTATGTCAGCTATTTTTCTCCATCCAGCAACCACAATAGTCCTTGGTGTACTGTGAGTAAAATATTAATTTTAATTATAATTTCGATATTATTATATGTTTAAGCATGCCCATGCATCACTTATAAATATGTATTTATGTAATTAAATACTAGGCCCATTTTTATGTTGCATTCATAATTATTAAAATGCCATGGATGTTGTTGTGGTAATTTGGAGCAGTGTGCGTGAGTTGGCGTGCGTGTGGTATGGTGTTGGCTATGGACAGGACGGGTAGACACGGCTTGAGATCTTCGCTGGGACCCAATTCTTCGGGGTAGACATGGCTTGAGTTCTTCGCTGGGACCCCGATTTGGTTTATTAAGTGGAAGTCCGAGCTTGAGTTTTTCGCTAGCACAAGTTGGATTAAGAGAGCTGTATAGGAGATCAGCTCCCATATATGTATTGTTTGACATTATCGGGTGTGTGAGTGCTTCAAATTACCTTTTTACTATTATGATGTGAAAATATTGTTGATGTTGTATTTCACTCTACAGGGTGCATTAGCTTTAGATAGTTATAGAGATTATGGTTAAAATTGATATTTTACTCTCTGACTGGAACGCTTACTCTTATTCACCTATTTTTCTAGGCTAGAGGAGGAGTTATTTTACAGAGCAACCTATTTTCTTCCTTGCAGATTTAACGTCGAATATTTAAATGTTTTACTATTTTTTTCTAAATTTGAAATCTAGAACTCCGCATGTGTTAGTAATAGTGTGGACCTTGTTAGAAATCGTATTGATTTAAATTTTTCAGATTAATAAATGAAGATTTGTATGGTATTTAAACATTTTGTAAATGAGGTAACAGGGTTGAGCTGGGCTCTCCTAATTTTAGTTTCTGATAATTTCTAGGCTAAGTTGGCCCGAAATAAAATTATAACAGTTTAATTTAAATTATTTTTATATGCATATTGGGCCTAAATTGTAGGCTTGGTTATGGGTTGAGGAATAGTTAGGCTTACTACGGGCCTCAGGGGCTTTACGCTGGCCCGGGTTCTAGTGCCAGTCCGGCCCACAGGTTGGGTCGTGACATATACTATAAAATTTTATTAATGATAAAAATTTAATTAATAATGTTAAATGTAATTTAAATTTATATTAATATTTTGAATAATTATATATCTATCAAAATTAAATTTGATTTTCATTTTTTAAATTATTATTAATTATTTTTAAAAATATTTTTTATAAAAATATAGTAATATAATACCTAATATTTTTAATAAGAATTGATATAATTTATACTTGATAAAATATAAATATATAAACTATTTAATTTTAAATTTTGAAAAAAAAAAGAATAATAAATTATTTTTAAATAATACTAATTTATATATTTTAATATGTTATATGGCGAGTTTTTAAGAAGTTAAGTGACTTACTTCTATAAGCTAAGTATTTTAATATGTCACGTGACATTTTTTTTAAAGTTAAATGACTTATTTTTGTAAGCCATTTTTAAGGTTTAACTTATATATATATATATGAATTAACTCATAAGGCCAGCAAAAAGAATATTAATAAAGTTGAATTTGACTCATTAGTTAAATGGGATTAAATTTCGAATTCAAATTTGATTCATTAAGCGAATGAGTTATATTGAATTTTTATCAAATCAATTAAGTAGCTTACAACTGAATTAATTTATTTATACTTTTTTTTACTAAAGAAAAAAAAATAATGTTATCAATGAAACAATAATCTCAAATCGTATTGTATCCCATTAAGACATTTAATTAAAAATTAAAATTAAATAATAATTTTCAACATCATTAACAAAATGTCATTTTTTTAATCTAAAATAAATATTCAAATTGGAAATGAAAAATTTTAACATTTTGGCTCAATTTGCAATAAGCCAAAATTTAAGGGTATTTGGGGGGAAAAAAAAATCCCCGGCTGGGCCACGGCCCTTTTTAACCAAATCCTGCTTGTCAAATGTCAAGCTCGAAAGAAAGGGAGAGATTGGTTTCTAGGGTTTACGGGGTTTTGATTTTCCTATCGATCCGACAATTGTCAGGTTACTTTCTATTTGCTTACTTTTGGATTTTGATTTTCTCATTTCTCTTTATCTGTTTGGTTGCGGAGTAAGTGTAGAAAAAGGAAAATTTATTTTGCTGGAATTTTTTTCTTCCATTTAATGCAACTAGCTTGATAAGCGTAAAGTTTTAGAGCAGATTACGAACATTGAGAGGTTGTCTGCTTTCTTTTTCGCTCATCCAACTTTAGGTTAAGATTTCAATGGGGGTGCTTATCAAAAGCGCAAATGGAATCTTAAATCGTACGAGTTTCACACGATTCATGTACTTAGTTTACTGGTTGCTTCTGTCTACTGGTTTTCTGAATTTGGTTCTCCTCAATTAGTTTCTTGCATGTGGGTTGTGGGTTTAATGCCCAAATCCTAATGGAATGCTTACATTTCCTTTGAATGCTATCTATTTTAGGTAGTTCATAAAATCTTATGATTTTACTTTGGTCTTTCATTTAGAAACTAAGGGCCTGATTCTGGGATGAGAAATGAGAAAATAGAGGAGAAACAAAGGATTATGTCTGTTCTGGTCGATTAATTAGTTTATAATAGGGAGTTAAATAGTGATATTCCAAAACATATTATATTGCCTCCATGTCTAACTAAAATTTAGTTATCTCCTAAACCAATATAGACCCATGTAATTTTTTGCTTAACCTCAAATCCTTCATGCTCTATATCATAGAAAACTGTTACCTTTCAATCGTTTTCTGATCGGTCTGTTGTTTTATAAGATTCACATGTTTTGCATCCTCCCGCCTGTAGTCTGGGGGTTGGAGTGCGCCATCTAAATTTTAAGTGGCGCTCTGCTCATTTGAAGGAGCATGTTGGTTTTTAGGGGAAGTTAAAGAGTTGAAAAAACTATGGTTTGTATTAATAAGGGGTAACAAGTGCATTGAGAGCCCTGCAGACATGGTTGGACATTTGCATTTCACTTTATCCTAGTAAAGAATTTGAGAATGGCATTTCAAATGCTCCTTTGCTGGTAACAGACTAATTCTATATGTTTTCTTTTATACTTTTCAGCTTTGTTTGCATAAAGCTTGGCTGTGAGTTTTTCCTCGCAAGATGACTGGAATCTTGGGATTCAGGAACCTTTCACCGAAGACTAAGAATTTGGTAGTTGCTGGTGGCTTGTCAGCATTTGTCTTGGGGGTATATTTTTACACTATGAGAGCTGTTGGTGGTACAGATGAGCTTCAGGTTGCTATAGATAAGTTTGAAGGACAGAAAAGCAAGCAGGATGCTTGAGGCAAGCAGGCTACTGAAGGCTTGATCTTATGATCTTTGGTGTAATAATGTAATCACAGACCGAGGATAATCTTTTTGAAAAGCTGTATTTTGTTTCTTGGCAAGATTGCATTTTACTTTGATCTGTATGGAAAATTGAAAATGAAAAGAAGCTAGCTAGTTCTCAAGTTTTGTCCACCAGCTTTACGATTGTGAATAAATAAGCACTGAATGACCTCGGCGGATATCCACACAGACGGTTTGTCTGTTGGATTAGTAATTTATCTCTGTTATGACTTTATGACTCTGCAGCCTAACTGTCGTGTGTATCAGTAACTATAATTTGGCCTACAGATAATAGAAGTATTTTCTCTTGCAAGTCGGCCGTTGTGCTTTTGGCGAAAATATCCTTATTTTCCCTTGCCCCTTGCATCCAAAAGAATTCTACTTTTTACGGCTCGTTTGGATATGATTTGTGGTCGTTTCATACTCCAAATTTTATTTTTTACAGCTTGTTTAGATCATTGTTTATGTATTTTTACGGCTCTTGGACAATGGTTTGTCGTGGTTTTATGTTCTATAATGTATTTATTTTACCACAGTTTTTTGAATCACTAAATCATGGGTTTGAGATGATTTAAAATTTTTTAATAAATTGATGGTTTAAAATTTTTAATTTGAGATAATTATTTATTTTATTTTTATATAATTTATAAAATTTCATCAGAAATTTTATATATTTATAAGATATACTTAATGATTAATTAAAAAAAATAAAATGTCTTTAATTATCACTATGATAATATTATTTATAAATTAATATTTTATTTAAATAAATATTTTTAAATTATTTATATATTTAAAATAAGAATAATAATTTTTTTATTTATTCCATCATATTACTTATTTTTTTTCAAATATATTAATAATAAAAGTTATATAATGCAATATGGTACATGAATAAATAACACTGCATTCAATTCAAGCAGGTTGTCAAAATGGGGCATAAACAGCTCTAGGTAAATTATATTAGCAAAAACACTGTAATTGGGTAAATTATAGAATGCTTGGCGTGCATGTGCATTCACCCATTTTTTCTAGGTTTGTTTCATGGTTCGAAAATCCATATGTGATTGTATAGTGCCACCGCGGAAAAATAAACGACAACACCAACAGTGATGGTGTCCAATCCATATACTACTGTCAGTATAAGCGGCGGCAGAACTAAATAAATCTAACTAAAAAAGAATATTTGCAAGATACTAACAATAGCGGTGTTGGAATGAGTACCAACAGTGTAAGTGTCGATGTAGTGAAATCTTTATAGAAAATCGATATAGTGTCAACAAGTAGAGAAGTATAAAATTATGATGTTATTGGGCTTATAATCATATCTCTAAATTAGTCGGCAAGTTGAGAAATATGAGAGTGGTATAAATTGTAATATTGTTGGGTTTTTTTTTTCTCTAAATATGTATTAGGAACCATTTTGAAAATAAAAAATACCGACACTCATACTGTCTATAACTGTTTTTACAGAGATTTTCTTGAGACTTGATGGAATCTCTTAACTACACCTATACTGACAATACTATCGGTGATATGGCATCTCTCACTTATGCCGATACTCATACTGTCGGTGATATCATTGATTGCCTCCCGAGAATTTTCACAGCTTGAGGCATACCGACACTGTTGACATATAGTATTGTCATCTTAACCATTGATTTGGTGTTCAACTTTTCCACTCTGGAATTTTTCACCCTGCTTTGGTAAATACTTTACCTAATACACAAATTTTTACTCAATTTTGGCAAAATGCTCTAATTCTTGGGATGTTCAGCAGAAAAGGGTAATTCAGCACAAGGATTCTGAACATGTCAAGAACAGATCTTAACAATGTTAAGTAATGCAATCATCCAAAGGTAAATAATAGAAAACAAAGCCACCTGCAGCTGCAGATGAGTATCATATCGTTCTCATCCAACTTGGAAAATATGGACTGAACCTGGACTACTACTAAGGGTAACCCTGGCATAATGCACCTAAAGAAACCATACAACATCAAAATTGGAGAAAAAAGTGCATATCAAATAGGTATTCTTTTATTTTTGAATTTTCCAAAACAATTTGCTCAAGTGAACAAGTACTATTACTGCCTTCCGGTGTCAGCAGGCAATATCTCAATTCCTTAAACTCAGAGTTGACATCAATTTGGTAAGCACTAAGCAGGTGTTAAAATATATGACTAGTTATATCTTCCAGTCTCTCCATCGTTAAAGACACAGCACAGCATTAGCTCTATGGTCTGCCAATTTTCGTCACTACACCAGGAATTTGGTAACTACAAAAAGATTGAAAAATTATTGCGCCAACATGCATTTAGTTTAATCACTGATGGCGAGAGATGTTTTCAATCTTCCAACCAGATGTGGTAGGGCCTTGATGTTATCTTGGATTGACTGGTCAACACATGACTCCAGAGCATTCACAGCTTCAGATCCAACCTGTTGGAGCTTAGCTGCCTCAAACTTGTCCTGGCAGACCATCAAAGACCTATTCAACCTTTCCTGCATTCAATTAGAAAAATCGATATCAGTATTACGCGATGCAATAACCTGACAAGGATTTTCCGAAATATAACAGTGCTGATAAGATATATTGACAAGATGTACACTAAAGCACCTATGCAAGGTACATTGTTTGTCTAACACTAACTCTCTCAGACACACTCACAAGTCACAAACGAAAAACATACATGCACACAAGCATGCAGCATTGAGCCGCAAGATTCTAATTTCTCAAGGGTGGCACAATATGATAAAAACACAATAGTGCCACACAAGTCTTGAAGATTCAGAAATTCAGCCACGCAATAACAAGCATAATCAATCTCTCATGGAACCCCCACATCCAACTCTACAAACAATATCTATACCAGCAATAGAGGAAAAAAAACTGACTGAATGGATGGTTTGGTCCCATAGCTCCTTAAGCCACAATATTTTGAGTTCTCCAACAGTAAACTCAGGAGGCATTATTATCAAGAAAATTGATAGATGGATAAGCACTTTGATTCACAGCTTATACTTTTTATTTTTGTACTAATAATGCATATTTTAGAAAAGAAAGATCAGAAAATTTTCTTTCAAGCAGAAGCAACGTCTTTTTCCATCTCTTAAAGACAAAACCTTTTCTAAAACACAAATAACTGCACGCATGAATGCTATAGTTACTGGTTTCACCTTTCAGTAGAAGCCAAATATATTTGCAGAAGAAAAATTGCATTTTGAAAAGTAAAAAGAATTTAATAAAACAGAAACAGGAAGAAAAGGTACAACAAATATGGAATAATCACCCTGGCCTTGCCAATTCAGCCATTTCCTCAAAACACATTCCAAAAAAAATACCCATTTCACCAACTTAACTATGTTTGGCACTTTGGCTAAATCTAAAATGGGAGGGAAAAAGAAACATACAATGTCATGCTCTATGGTTTTCTAATTTCCAAAAATACCCATTTCGGATTTGTTTTCCTTATCTTTTTTAAACTTATGGTTTGCCTGACCTAAAACCTGTGTGTGCAAGAGAAAGAGAGAGAAAGGCGGTGAGCTTTCAGTTTTGTGATATGACGCATTTGGAGAGTAAGTTAGGAAGTACAGAGTACTGTAGCTCTTCCCACATTTAATTAGGCTTCATAATAATTTTTTAATTAAACGCTTAATCTTTCTCTGTGTCTGCTAACTAAAGTCTTGTTTGGCATTGAATTTCAAAGCCTGAAACTGCTTTTCTGAGTAAAAGTACCATTTTAGATATTGTTGAAAAAAGTAGTTTGAAAAAAGTTGTTTTGTTATTTGAGTGTTCTTATGACTAAAACTGATCAAATTTAATTTTTAATTATTTTTTAACACTCTCTAACTAGTATATTTAAAAAAGTGATTTTCTCAACAGCAGTTTTAACAGAATGCCAAACAGGCCCTAACTATGTACACAAATACAGGAAAAACACCAAAAAAAAAAAAGAATTAAGTGATTAAATGAAAATGGAATTAAAATTAAAGTTGAGTCAAGAACATCCAAGCTCATCCTTGCTACAAACTCACTATAGGAGTACCTTCATAGCAAACATACATTATTTGTCCCACTAAGGTCACTATAAACGTGTGAGATAGATAACTAATACTTGGATTTGAAATCTGACCCCTATGAGGCTTAGGAGCATTATTTATAAAACTGAATATCCCACTAAGCTTTTTGCAGGCAAGTTTAAGCATTTAACTTTTACTAAATGCTTTGACAGCAGAGAGAATATCCATGGATAATCTAGAAGGAAGTAAATTGTATACCCCAAGAATTTCATTAATACTTGCCTTCGGTCCAGATTATATGTCAAATATCAGGCAAAAATCATAAACACAAACTTGATAGCCATGAGATAGAACGTGACAGGCGACCTTACAAGAATGATTTTAATAATATGAAATGCAGCTTAGTGAGCTCTAAAATAAGGGAGATGAACCAGGAAAAATTGGAAGAGACACTCAATATAGGCAATCTGCAAGAAGGGGAAGATCAATAGATACTTTCTTTTTGAGAAATCAGCTGAATCCCTAGCACACTATCAATGCGTTTTTTTTTTTGGACTAGCCAATTGAGAGAATTGACACATTAAGTAACCAAAACCTTTTGAGCTGCAGTAGGAATGGTTGTGTGGTTCATGGGCTTGGAAGGATACATGCTCTTCCGAAACGGGTAATAAATATTATCTTCCTTAGTTTCCTGTTACCATTTTTTGGGTTGTACATAGACCAGAAAATAGAAGGGCTTAATTTTTCTCCGTCCTTGAAGGTGTATGAGTTAACAACCTGTATTTTGGAAAAGAAATTGTAGATTTGTAGAATGACTCTCATGAATGAATCATCTTCTGCACATTGGCTGAAAACCCTGTCCCATCTAATTATCATTTCATATTTGCTTATAAGGAAAAAGATAAGGGATATGGCTTAAAAAAAAAATCTGCATTTGCCCGGATGCTCCAAAAGAAAATAATTGGAGTAATAACAAAAAGATGCCATTCCACATGTTTCAACCAAAAATAGGGGGAAAACAACCTAAACAAGTAGCGATTAACACCAAGGCACTATAAAATTCAATCTGGAAGAATTTAAGCAAGAATTTTCATGTCAAAGTTACTCCTTTTTCTCCATATTTCTATTTTTGTAATAACCACATCTAAACATAAATTACTCAGTAAAAGATAAAATAAATTCGAAAAGGAGATGAATTTACTTGAAATTTGCTCATCTCGTTCTCAAATTGTTGCTGAGCTTTAAGAACTGGGACGCTGCAATGTTCAACACAATTGCCAATCTCTTCTTGCTTTCTTCTCCTATCAAAGCATTCATATGCACATTTGAAGTATGCTTGCTGCAAGAAATCACGTTACAAACAATACCCAAAGATATCAAAAGAAGTCTGCAATTAACTAGAAAGCAGGATAAATAAAGGGCATAAATTTTGTTTGCTTTCATAGAATCTGGATAGACCAAAAGGGCAAATCTCAACCAAACCCATCAGAAATTGAGGAATACCCAGGTAAGACAAGCTGCAATAAATCTAAAACCCGCACGAAATGCACACCTGAAGAGTGAAATTGATGTGGTCTTGGACAGGAGAGAGATGGGTCTGTGCAGATGTATTGACTTCGTCAAGCTTCCTTCTCAATCTCTCTGATACCATTTGCTGTTCAAGTGCTGCTATGTGATCCATATCTGTGATCAATTGAATTCCTGCCAATTTCTAAAATCCGTAACTTTAGGTTTGAGGTTTGGGGATTTTTTGTCTATATAAGGGCTAAGGTTTTAGCTTAGGGTTTTTCGCTGTGTGAGGCGACCCAGCAAGGCGGCAGGTGGGTCGGGTTGAAAAATTACCAACCCGATCTTCGGCCCACTTGGACTTGGTCGTTGGTGCTTTTGTTTCGTCTCCTCTCAGCCTTCTTCCCCAGCAGTCAAAAACCTTAAAAAATTGAAAAACAAAACAAGACCCACGCCACGAAGAGAAGCAAAAATGGAAGACGAAGAAAACAACCCAACATGCAGAGACGTCCCGAGTCTCCTCTCCTCCTTTGTCGACATATTCGTCGATTTCTCTGTTAGTGGCGGCCTCTTCTTGCCCCCTCTAGACCCTAATTTCAGAGGTTCTCCAAATCACCTAAGTACAACTCCTGATGGAACCTTCAATTTGCGAACCCATTACTCCACTCCTGATCGTCTAATTGCAATCGGCGATTTACACGGTGATTTAGAGAAGTCCAAACAAGCTCTAAGGCTGGCGGGTTTGATTGATATGTCTAATAGGTGGTCTGGTGGGTCTGCCATGGTGGTTCAGATAGGTGATGTGCTTGATCGAGGTGGTGAGGAGCTGAAAATCCTCTATTTTTTGGAGAAATTAAAGAGAGAAGCAGTGAAAAGTGGAGGCAATTTGATTACTATGAATGGGAACCATGAGATTATGAATGTAGAAGGCGATTTTAGATATGTGACAAAGTTAGGGTTAGAGGAGTTCACAAATTGGGCTTATTGGTATTGCGTAGGCAACAAAATGAAGAGTCTATGTGTAGGACTGGAAAAGCCGAAGGATATCTTTGATGGGATTCCTTTAACTTTTCGAGGAGTTAAAGAAGAGTATTTTCATGGTATGAGAGCTAGAATTGCTGCATTGAGACCTGATGGCCCTATAGCCAATAAATTTTTGTCAAAGAATTTGACTGTGTTGGTTGTTGGGGATTCAGTTTTTGTTCATGGAGGATTATTAGCAGAACATGTGGACTATGGGTTGGAGAGGATGAATAAGGAGGTTAGGGATTGGATTACTGGGTTAACACAAAAATCTGCGCCACTTTATTGCAAAGGGAGGAATGGTGTTGTTTGGTTGAGGAAGTTCTCTGATGAGGTGGCTAAGAACTGTGATTGTTCAGCTCTGGAACATGTTCTTGCTACAATTCCTGGGGTGAAGAGGATGATTATGGGCCATACTATTCAGGAGGCTGGCATTAATGGGGTTTGTGACAATAGGGCAATAAGGATTGATGTGGGTATGTCAAAAGGGTGCACAAATGGGTTGCCTGAAGTTTTGGAGATCAATGGGAATTCGGAGTTGCGGGTGTTGACATCCAATCCATTGTATCAGAACAAGTACAAGCCTTATTTGGATGATGATAGGAAGCGGGGCCTTGGGTTGCTTATACCAGAAAGCAGACCAAAACAGGTGGAAGTGAAGGCTTAAGAGTTTGTTTGTCTGAACTTCATTAATGCTTTGCCTTATGGCAATTAAATCATAGATGGATGGGATGAATGTTGTTTAGCAGGATCAGGAATTGTAAAGCATTGCTTAGAGTAGATTGACAAAAGAAGTTTAATCAATACAAAGCTTACTCAGAAAATTTCCTATTTGACTTGCATTCCTGTTGTTTTTATTGTTTCTGCAAAAATTATCTTCCTTATGGAATAGCAATGAAAAATTTTGTGCCTTTACCTTGAAAATAATGAATATGCTTGATCCAAAGCTATCCTAAATGAATTAGATTTGTTACATGTGTACTATTTTTGCCATTTTGCTTTTACTGCATTCATATACTTTGTTGAAGTATAACACATTTGCTTATCAGACCAATATTACCGGCACATGACAGCCGCAATGCTTACTGGTAGTTCTATTGCTGTGGCACACTGGTAAATGGCTATGGAATTTCAGCTAGAAACATGGCCAATATTATCTCTGGATTCTGGTAGAGGTGCTTTGTGGTACTCTATGTTTTTGTAAATGCATTTCAGTCAATACAAAGATTGCTTCAGAATTGAGATTGTGCAGCTATTTTTGTTCGACAGTGTGATGTAAACTTTGGCACTTACCTGTTAATGGTTACTTCTTGTTGTTGTTGACCTTGCCTTTTCAAGGTCGCATGTAATGCAAATTTGTCTCATGGAAGTTATTTGCTGCACTTGCTGTGTTGTCTCTTAATGCTGTTTATTTTCAGACATTCCACTACAGCTAAGGATGTCATCCATGAACTTGACTTTAACTTGCACATTTGTTGTGTACAATCTTTCTGTTCTGCTAGCCAACTGCTGTATATGGTGATCTTTACAGCTCATATTTATGGAATATCGTATTGAAAATAAAGATGGTATGGTTATTGGTTAAGAATGCCTGTGTGATAACAGTGCTCAAGAAGAGAAGCTCATGGGTTTCTATTTTGTTCTTTCCTTTCCATTAGTTTTTGTGCAAGGATTTTGCTGTTTCTTCAGGTGTTCTGTCCAAGGAAGCAAAGTAACGAACTTCAAATGTTCTCAAACAAAGCAAAGCAATCTGTAACATAGCAGAATCGCCTTGTGCCTCAGGGCGCCTGCTGTTAGAAGCTGTGGCTGCCTGCAACAAGTTTGGTATTAAAATTTAGCTAAGTTAGAATTTGATATGCATCCATAGGCTTAGCCTAGTGGTGGGTATATGTTATGAGAGGGGTTATCGAGGGAAAAGCTAGTATTGCAGTTATATATGTCTTAGAAGAGTAGTTATAACTGACAGAAGCAGTTATCAGATAGAAGTATAAAAATAAAAGGTACCTGTAATCACTCATTCGAGAATCAAATACAAGAATTATCTCTCTTCTTCTCTATATTCTTTCTGTTCTCCCCTTCTGTTTCTTTTCTCAACCCAGTCTATTTCTACTTCTTTCTCTCCCTATTTCTCTCTTTCAAAGGGCATTGCAGGTCTACTATGTAACCGTATATTTCTCAACCTGGCAAAGGTGCCACCTTTGAGTATCCTTTCCCCCTCCTTTGTAAACCAAAAAAGGAAGTTAAGTTTGACATGGCATCTAATGGTACATGGCATCTAATGGTACATGGCTACAACCAAACACACAGAAAGGGAGTCGCTGAAAGCATCATTGTTCACCAATCCATCCTTAAGAATTCTGAACTTAGAGAGCCAGAAAATTTTACTAAGATACGATGGTTTCTAATCTTTTCTGGTTCTTGTGGCTACACCTTCTGTATGTTTTGCTATTAAAGGGATTTTCAACTATAGGAACTGAGAATGCCAAGTTAAAGGTTCAAGAGCCGAAAAGACGCTTTTTAAAAAATCATCATTTTAGATATTATTAAAAAAAATAATTTAAAAAAAAAATTATTTTATTAATTTAGTGTTCTTATTATTAAAACATGTCAAAGGCTCTATCTTCTTGCTCAGTTTGATTCCATTGTACTCTTGGTCATCAATTATTGACATTTGTGATTATAATGATGATCATGGATTTTGTCTCATTTAGTCTCCTTTACTTTCTGTCTTAGGCTTTGCTTTTGTTCCAACGCCATTCAATTGCATTAATTTTACCCTTTTCTAGATCTGTACTCAATAATTTGATGCTTGAAATGATTGAGCTAATTTTGTCGCATAAGGCTGCTCCACAAACAAATTGCCTCCTCTTATTAATTCTCCATTAAATTCTATTGAAACAAGCATAGTTGTACGCTGTTTTACCAAATTAACATGAATCATAATCTTGGAGAAAATGTTCAGTAGCTTTGTATTTTATATCGTATGACAAATTAACTTGATACTGAATCAAAATTTTCTGCAAAAATGCATTCATCCTTGCCTATCCATAAAGCTTGTGAAATTGCAATTCTGATTGCTCTGTTTGATGTTCTGTATTTTCTGATTCCTTCTTAGGTCCGTATAAATGCAAGGCGTGGTTTTAACTTTCAGAACTTGCTTGGATGCCAAATTGATGTAGGATGGCTAGGAGAGATTAATTGTATTACCAGAACTGGACTGTTGCAGAAAGTTGTATTTTTTGAATAGAATGGGTTTTGAATTATGTGTATGTGAGAAAAACATATGAAATTTATTCAAGAAAAGAAATTTACAATTGCTTGTAGATTTGAAGCAAAGGCAGAAAACTTCACCCCTAAAATTGTCTAGGCGTTACAGCAATATCACTCAACAAATGGGAAGTCATATTCGAGTCAGAGTGTGGTATTCAGGTAAAACTCTCTCAACTATGATAAGATTGAAATCC
This sequence comes from Hevea brasiliensis, assembly GCF_030052815.1. Lineage (NCBI taxonomy): Eukaryota > Viridiplantae > Streptophyta > Magnoliopsida > Malpighiales > Euphorbiaceae > Hevea > Hevea brasiliensis. The sequence continues at coordinate 100,506,286 of NC_079494.1, forward strand.
TAATCAAAGTTTGCTCGATAATCAGATTCACGCAACTGATTTAACTACTTATTCACATAAGATATATTTTATAAATTTTATATTTAACTTTACATTTTTTATAATTCAATAATTTATTATTTAAATATATTTTAATTTTAAGATATTTATAAATTAAAAATATAATGAACTCACAAGCTGTTAAATTATATATTTTTATTATTATTCTATTTTCTATTTTCTTTATCAGAAGGCGACAGGTGTTTATTTTGGAGGAAAGTTTAATTTTGATTCTCAATTTTTTAGCATTTTCAAATAAATTTCTTTTTAATTGTTTACCTCGATTAATCTACAATTTTCAATTTAAAGTTAAATAGACTCAATTTTTATAAAAAAAATTAAAATAATAATTTTTAAATTATTTTTATTTTAATAATATTTTTAATAAAAATATATTAGTATTTTTTATTAAAATATAAAATTATTATTTTAATTTATTTTTCAAAAATTGAGTTATTTAACTCAAATAAAAAGTTGTGAATAAAAACTTAAAAAATTAGTTTATTTGAATATAGACTAAAAATTTAATAATAAAAATGTAAATTTGAGCTTTCTTTGTTTATTTTTTGTATTATAAAATAATGAGAGTTTCTTTATTAATTTATTATAAAGTAAGACTTACTTTATTAGTAATTATATTTACATGTACTATTATTTTAACGTACGTTACACATTATTTGTCTTCATATATATATATATATATATATATATATATATATATATATATATATATATATATATATATATTCATAATTTAATTTTTTATATATAATTTTATTTTATTTTTTATATAATATAATATTATCATAATATATTAATTTTTAATAACTAATTAAATTTAATTTTATCATATTGCTTTTGTAAATAGTATTAACAATGTCTTATATAGTATATACTAATTACAATGAATTTCAATGAGTTGAGCACCACAAAATGGTTAGGAAATCATATAAAAAAAATGCAAACAAAAATCATAATTTTTTTAATGTGTGATTTACAGTAACACTTGTCATTTCTTGATGTCAGAATTTTTGTTATTGATGGAATATTCTGACAAATTAGAAAATTTTACAAGCAAGAAATGGTGGTAAGAAGTGTATTATGTTTTCAAAATGTATATAAAAAAAAAGAAAGAAAATGTTTTAGTGGTTTGCTCAAAGAAAAGTTTTAAGAACTTTGGGGCAGAAGGAACTTCGTCTACTGATAGTTCCTTCGACAGTTAAAAGATGGACTTTTAGTAGCCGAAATTCTTTTTACTATTCAAATTGATTTTGGACAGAATGGACTCCAATAGCTAGATCTATAACTTCTGGCAGCAGAAAATCCCTTGACAAGTGATGGTATAAAAGGCTAATAGCTTGTTTTATGACCTAAAAGTGATTTGATTTCTCACTTCTCTTTCTCTCTCAACTTGGTACACATGCAAAAAGTAGTCCAAGGAGATTTTCTTAGCTATTGCACGTGGTGAAGCTTGATTTCTTCTTCGAGGAAGCTTGGAGAATGTGGATTAAAGTTAGAGCCATCAATTCACTTTCTTCTCCATTTCAAGGGAAAGAGGTAATTCCTCTTTCTTTTGGTCCTTTAGAAGCATTTAAGTATGCTTAAGCATGAGTTTGTTGGATTTTGAATTGCGTGTGATTGTTACGTGGTTTTAAATTTTAATCTTGGAAAAAAGGGCGCATGTTGAGTCTTTAAATGAAAGCATGCTTTTCTTTGATGTATTTTGGATATTTGATTGATAAATGAAGTGTTATTCTTGTTTTCTGTTAAATCCAAGTGTTTATAGACCTAGAATGGTTAGTTTCCTTAGTTAAACCTAAGGATTTCTTGTTTTTATATTGATGAAAGTTTGATGGAACCTTGAATCTTAGTTTGTAAGTGTTGCATGTGAGCTTGGAGCATGGATTCAAGTTGTTTTAGGCCTTGGGAATGTGTTTATGTTTTTGAATTGTGATTTGGAGCTTTGGGGTATGTTTTAGAGGTTTTAGGAAGAATAATCTACTGTTTTTTACTTGGGAATTCTGGAAATTCTCAGGTTCAGCAACCAAATACCATTGTTTCGGCAGCGAAGCATATAGTTTCTCAGGAAAATCTGGAGAAATTCTAGGTTTGGCAATCAAAGTTTAAGCCTTCAGTAGCCACAGTGGCTACTACCTAAAATGGGCACTCGATGATCAAAGGTTTGACAGCTAAAGTCCAATACTCCAGTAGCCAAACTTGACTTTGCCAAAATTATTTCTTCTTTAATTCTAAGGTTTTAAAACATGATTTTATAGTTCCTAAGGGTCTAGAATAAGATGTTTAAAGTGTGTATAGAGTTCTAGAGCTTCGAATAACTCACTAGGTTCTAATAGTTATAGGATTAGACTTGAGGGATTCAAGAAGCTAAGGATCCGAGGTTAGCTATCGTTTGTGATAGGTAGTTGATAGGCTACAAGAGGTGAGTAATTCTAACCTTAATAAATGTAAACTTGTTAAATTTAACTTATAATAATCCTTATGCATCAAGTCATATTTATTTATGGTATATGTATCTAGAATACGAATATGTTGTATAATTGCATAATTATTATTGGTGCTTGATGGATTATGGATGACCCACTGACTCCTTCCATGTTTATAACCATGCTATGTTATATATGTTATGGATCCATAAAATATAAGAGGAGATCTTACAATACCTCTTGGTGTATGACGCATGTCATGTTATAAGCTGAAGTCCTGAAGAGCCTCTATATGAGCCGGGCATATTGGATTAGGGGAGTCACTAGTGACATGTCTATGCCATGTGTAATATTTATGATGTGAAAACTCATTTAAATGATGCATTGCATATGTATGAAATGAATGTGATAATTTATGTGGTTAGTTTACTCACTGAGCTTGTGTAAGCTCACCTCTTTCCCCTAATTCTAGGTGCAGGAGTATAAGAATAGAAGAGTTTTTTAGAGTTTGAGTAGCAAGGATAGCTGTGGAGTGCTTAAATGAATATTGTATGATTAGTAGACATGTAATATGTAAAGGAGTAGTTGCTGTGCTAATATTTAAAATTCGATAGATGTTTTTATTAAGCATAAGTAATGTAATTATGTTTTAAATGTATGTATGAACTAATTACACTTTAGTGTTTTATGCATGAAAAGGTTCAAATTTTGGACTGATTTTTATGATGATGATGAATGAGAAATCTAAAGTGTAATAGTTTAGAGTATGCTTGGATTATGAGATATAGAATTATGTTCATGATTAATAGGTTTTTATGCTTACTACGAGTTTCGGTAGCTTTAAGCTGATCCAATCCCTAGCGTCGGTAATAGCCCCCTAGTTGGGTCATTACAAAGTTTGTATTAGAGCTTTTGGTTAGATGAGAGGACCTAGATGCTAGTAAAGGGATAGGATAAGTATGAAAAGGAAGTATGTTTACCAGTACAGTTAGGAAAATACATATCCATTAGGGTTGCGTCCCTGATTGTTAAATGTTGTATGCTATGTTTGATGATTTTTTGTGTGTTTATGTGTCTCCACATGAACTTTTTATGTGCTCAACACTTTTTGTTTACTTTCAAAAAATGCGAGGTTCAAGATGATCCATTAGATTAATCGGTGCCCCACCCGAGAATGAGGGTATTAGAGCACTACCCATCAACCATATTTTCAAGGAGAAAGCAAGTAGAAGTGGAAGGGAAAAATCTTCAAGAGGCCCTAGAAGGTCTTTTGATGTTAGCAGAGAAACCTTTGATGCACCTAGAATGTCAGTAGGTGCCTGAAGGAGTTCTCCTGGTCTTCCACAACAACATGAGAAGCCTTTCGGTATGGGAAGGATGGGAGAAGATAGTTTATGGAGGGAGGAGACAAGTCAGAGTTTATGTCCTCACCTTAGCAAGGGCCAGATTATGGGTTTGGATATGGCTATCAGTAATAGGGAAGTTTTAGAAACCCCAGATTTATGAGCTACTCTTAGTTTCCTTCTTTTATGCCCTACCCACCTTACTTCCCACAGTTCAACCCGTATCCAATGTATCCTCCCCAACAATATCCTCAAAGCTCTTCAACTATTATGGAAACTCAGAACCCTAAGGAGGGAGTTACAGGAAAGTAAGCACCATTACCACCTCCCATAGCTCCAGCAGTTTTGACACAAGAGACTGAGATAAGTGATAGAGGTAAAGCAAAAATGACAGACTACCTGAAATTGGATACACCTAAATACAAGGAAGGAGATGATCCTTTTGAGTATGTGAAGGCAGTTAAGATGACAATAGATAAGTTTGGTGTTAGTGAAAGTAGGGCCATTCAGATGGCTGGCTTTACCTTAAAATATAAGAAGGCAAAGGAATAGTATAAGGCTTATATTGCTGATAAGGTTAACAATATAACCTGGTCTTAGTTTGTGGTAGAATTTACCAACTGGGCCTTCCCAGAAAGCTGTAGGGAGTTGAAGGTGGTATAGTTTAAGCAATTAAGACAGATAGCTGGTATAAGCGTGGATGAGTACATAAGCATGTTTATGGATCTTCTACAGTATGTAGGGCAAGAGTATGATAATGATTAAAAGAAGGCTAAGAGGTACACCAAAAGGTTGCACTCTAGATATGTCACACCTTACCTCTCTGTAAGACATAACATGATCCCGTAGAATACATAATGAACTACTGAACTTCACCTACCAATAACTCATTAAGTACCCTACAAGGGATTTTAAAACCATTTTCTTACTTTTTAGAAGTGTTGAGCATTTTCTTACATTTAATAGAAGTTTAAAAACTAGTTCAAATTTTTGTTTATTTTATTTTTATGCAAATTTTTGGAAAAATTTCGGTAGAGTGCTGTCTGTATTTTAAGAAAACAGTTCTTCAAAAACCTGTGAAAACACTTTCAATAATTCATTTCATCAAACTCACTACTACCACAAACACAATTCAATAAATCTCTCCCAACTCCATAATTCAAAATAATTCTCATTTCAATTATCATAAAAAATAATACTCAATAATTCCATTCATTTTTCATTAAAGTAAAAATAATTTACATTCATCAACCCAAAATTTACATTAGAAAATCCAAACTAATATTATTAAAAAATCTGTACAACTGCTCATTACCAGTTTATACATGTACATACTGTTATATATACAAATATACACATTACAAACATGGTATAAAATTATACCCGACAAAACCTCAGGGATGTAGCTCCAAGATCCTCAGCAGCTCACTCTGCTGCTCCTCTAGTCTCTATATCTGCTACAGCAATAACAGCCATCGCTGAGTACTATAACTCAGTGGTGCATAACATACTAAAATAACATTTTATGCATAATTTAAATAACATTTATTCAAATACAGTACTGAAAATGAAAAACAGATACAAAACATGATTTATAAACTTTTAGTCCAAACAATTTCATTTAGGAAGTCTCAAAACAATTTCATAAAAATACACAGTTAAATCATGCCATTCAGAACAATATTCATCTCAATAGCCGAAGGCTTATGTGTCACGACCCAACCTATGGGTTGGACCGGCACTAGGACCTAGGCCAGCCTAATGCCCCCAAGGCCCGTAGTAAGCCTAACTATTCCTCAACCCAACTCTAAGGCCCATTTGGGCCCAATTTCAAGAATTCAACCGGACAGAGTCCGGCCATAAAATGGACCTTTCAACGGGGAGTTTTTGACTCACCCGACCTGTAAACACAATATATAATCAATTGTGGAGCTCAGCTCACTCTCCACATACTCATATGTCATAAAAATAAATAAGAGCTCAGGTCCCTCATCCAGTCCAATATACATGCATATAATAAGTTTACAGGCCCATCATGGTAATTATATTACAGACCCAAATCAAATAAATATTTCTAACACATGCAAAAATTCTAGGAGTTAATAGGATTATACAAATATTAATAAACAACCTGCGAAGAAGAAAAGCAGGTTAACCACAACAAATATCCTCCTGTAGCCTAGAAAAATAATGAACATGAGTGAGCGTTCAACTCAGAGAGTAAAATATCAATTTTAACCGTAATCTCTATAACTATCTAAAGCTAATGCACCCTGTAGAGTGAAATGCAACATCGGCAATATTTTCACATCATAACAGCAAAAAGGTAATTTGGAGCACTCACACACCCGATAATGTCAAACAATACATATATGGGAGCTGATCCCCTATACAGCTCTCTTAATCCAAACTGTGCCAGCGAAGAACTCAAGCTCAGACTTCCACTTAATAAACCAAATCGGAGTCCCAGTGAAGAACTCAAGCCGTGTCTAACCCGAAGGATTGGGTCCCAGCGAAGATCTCAAGCCGTGTCTACCCGTCCTGTCCATAGCCAACACCACACCACATGCACGCCAACTCACGCACACTGCTCTAAATTATCACAACAACATCCATGGTACTTAACAGTTATGAATGCAACATAAACGTACCTAGAGTTTAACTACATAGATATTTACATATAAGTGATGCATGGGCATGCTTGAACATATAATAATATCGAAATTACAATTAAAATTAATATTTTACTCACAGACTCAACCGAAGTCACTGTGGTGGCTGAGCGGAGGAAGAAGGCTGTCCCAGCTCACCTGAAAATTTTATTACAATTATTTAATACAATTGACTCAATACAAACCAAGAAAAGACCAAATACATCCTAAGTCGTGTCGAAAATTCGGCAGAGTCTCCCCTATACCTAGGATCTACCCAACCTGTAAAAATGCTTAAAACACACTTCTATATCGACAAACCATATATTTACATCTCAATCACACCACACAACCCCTCCTGGGCCCATCCAAACAGTCATCAATCACAATATGTAAAATTACACTTTAGTCCTTATAATTGACCCTTTTTGCAAAAACTTCCCAAATAAGCTCTAAAAATTCTAAAACTTTGCCCCACGGTCCTTAGCAATATTACTAAGCTATTACAAAAAGAATCATAATTTTCTGAGCTACCATGAATATTTTATGAAATTTTAATCCAATTCAAGCACTAGAAAATTACGAAAAAGCAAGGTTCGAGTTTACCTATGCCGATTCCGACTCTGGGGACGTGCTCGGGACGTCTGACAATGGTGGGGTAGCTAAAATCTCGATCCAATTCCAAGACTTTTTCGTTAGCCGGTCTGTCTGGCCGGAAATTCATAGACCCGGGCAACCGTCAAATTTTTGCGAGTTGAAGGTACCTACACGAAGCCCACAACATGGGAGTTAGTATATAATTTTTACGAAATTTTCTAAGCTCGTTTAATGCTCGGAAAAACACTACGAAGTTTAATGGGACTCACCGAAAAATGGTGTCAGAAAATTTCGAAATTTATATTGCCGCAAAGCTCTCAATGAGAGAGCGCTCTAGTACTCTCGGTTTTCTCGTGGGGTTCACGGTTTGCGAGAAATCTAGCCCAAAAATCGAAATGGTCTAAAACTTCCAGGACAAAAATTGGGCAAACTGGAAAGCTCTCGAGGTGCAGATGGTGTTTGACACAAGACCCGGCCCAATCGGTGGCCGGATCTGTCGGATTTCAGCCGAGAAGTCGAAATGGAGTGCTGCGCATCGCGCGGCTTTGCGCGCATTTTCCTGGCGTTCCAGGCAGCGGCCGACGAAGGGGGAAGGCTGGGGCGGATCGCCGATGAGGTGGGGAGGGCTGGGTGGCGACGGCACGTCCTGGAGAGGAGGGAGGAGAGAGAAAACGGGAGAGAGAGAAAGGAGGGTCGGGACGCGCGGGGAAGAGAAGAAGAAAAAAAGAAAGGCCGGTCTGATTCGATCGGTCCGATTCAATCAGGTTTGATTCGATCGGTTCGATTCAAGATACAAAATTTTAAATTTTTACTCTGCCTTGGGACCGAAAACGAGGCCCAAAAATTTCGAAAAAATTCTAGAAAACTCAGAAAAATTCGTAGACTCTAAATATATTTTTAATTTTATCACATGGTCTTTAAATTAATTTTTAAAAATCATCAAAGTTTTATATTTTCGGGAAATCAAACCCGATTTCAAAAATCTGAAAAAATTTTAAATAATTTCCTAAAATTTAAATAAAATAAAATATTAATATTACTCATAAAATAATAAATTTAAAAATTTGGGGTGTTACATTCTTTCCCCCTTACAGAAAATTCGTCCTTGAATTTTACACAATGCAGAATAAAGTACAGAATTACACATTGAATAGATAAGGGTACTTGCTACGCATGTCCCGCTCTGACTCCCAGGTGCATTCTTCCACTGTCTGGCTCCTCCACAAAACCTTAACCATAGGGATCTGTTTTGATCTTAGCTGCCTCACTTGGTAGTCCACTATGGCTACAGGTTACTCCTCAAACGTCAGGTTTTCTTTCAACTCTACTACATCCGGCTGTAGCACATGAGAAGGATCAGGTATGTATTTCCTGAGTATGGAAATGTGAAATACAGGATGAACATGAGAGAGGTTGGGTGGTAGCTCCAACGGGTAGGCAACTGCTCCAACTCTATCAGTAACCTCAAAAGGTCCAATATACCGAGGTGCCAACTTGCCCTTCTTTCCAAATCTCATGACTCCCTTCATCGGAGAAACCTTCAGGAATACATAATCGCCCACTGCAAACTCCACATCCCTCCGTCTAGGATCTGCATAACTCTTCTGCCTGCTGAAAGCTGTTTTCAATCGTTCCCTGATTAAAGGAACCATCTCTGAAGTGTACTGCACTAGGTCTATATCATGCACCTTCGCTTCCCCCATTTCTGTCCAACACAGAGGAGACCTACACTTTCTTCCATATAGTGCCTCATAGGGTGCCATCCCTATGCTGGAATGATAACTGTTGTTATAGGCAAACTCCACCAAAGGTACCTGATCATCCCATTGACCTCCAAAATCCAAAACACACATGCGGAGCATGTCTTCTAGTGTTTGGATTGTCCTTTCGGACTGCCCGTCTGTCTGAGGGTGGAAAGCGGTACTAAAGTTCAACTGCGTGCCAAGTGCCTCCTGCAACTTTCTCCAAAACTGAGAAGTGAACTGGGGCCCTCTGTCAGATATTATGGAAGCAGGAACTCTATGCAATCTGAAGATTTCTCGAACATAGAGTCGGGCATATTGTGCAATAGAATATGTGATCTTCACAAGCAAAAAATGAGCTGATTTAGTTAGGCGGTCTACAATCACCCATATTGAATCATATCTTCGCTTGGTACGAGGCAACCCAGTCACAAAATCCATAGTAATCATCTCCCACTTCCATTCTGGGATAGGGAGCTCTTGCAGCTTCCCTAATGGCCTCTAGTGTTCAAACTTCACTTTCTGACAAGTCGAACACTTGGACACGAAGTCTGCTATGTCTCTCTTCATGCCATTCCACCAATAGCTATCTTTCACATCATGGTACATCTTGGTGGAGCCTGCGTGGATATTGTACAGTGTATAGTGTGCCTCTTACATGATTTCATTTATGAGATTGTCCACATCGGGCACACATATCCTTGAACCTTGCATAAGGGTGCCATCATTGGCAAATCCAAACTCATCACCTTCACTCTACTGTACTCATTTTATGATCTTCATCAATTGCTGATCTCTATATTGGGAAACTCTAATCCTATCTCGCAGGTCTGGTCTCACTGAAAAATGAGCCAACAATGCCCCCTCATCTGAAAGATCTAGGATTAGACCTTGATCCATCAACTCATGTACTTCCTGAATCAACGATCTCTTCTCCGCTGATATGTGCGCCAAGCTACCAGAAGATTTTCTGCTCAAAGTATCTGCTACTACATTGGCCTTCCCAGGGTGGTACTGGATGGTGCAATCATAGTCTTGCAGAAGCTCCATCCATCTCCTCTGTCTCAAGTTTAAATCCCTCTGTTGGAAGATGTACTTAAAACTCTTATGGTTGGTGTATATCTCGCACACTTCACCATACATGTAGTGTCTCCAGATCTTTAGTGCAAAGACTACAGCCGCCATTTCTAAATCATGGGTGGGGTAGTTCTGCTCATGCCTCTTTAGCTGTCTTGAAGCATAAGCCACTACCTTTCCATTCTGCATCAAAACATACCCTAAGCCAACTCTGGAGGCATCACAGTACACGGTATATCCTTCACCACTCATCGGTAGTGTCAACACAAGGGCAGTGGTTAGACACTCCTTACGCTTCTGGAAACTCTCCTCACAATCATCTGTCCAAATGAATGGAACATTCTTCTGAGTCAACTTAGTTAGGGGAGCTGCTATCCTGGAAAAATCCTACACAAAACGCCTATAGTAGCCAACTAGGCCCAGAAAACTTCACACCTCAGTGACTATTATAGACCTAAGCCAATCAGTTACAGCCTCAATTTTCTTGGGATCCACTTGAATGCCTTCACTAGAAACCACGTGTCCCAAGAATGAGATGCTTTCTAGCTAAAATTCACATTTTGAAAATTTGGCATATAGCTGGTGCTCCCTTAAAGTCTGCAACACCATCCTCAAATGCCACACGTGTTCTTCCTTGGTCCGAGAGTATACCAAAATGTCATCTATGAATACAATGACAAAACGGTCCAGGAATGGCCTGAACACCCTGTTCATCAGGTCCATGAAGGCTGCTAGTGCATTAGTGAGTCCAAAAGACATCACCAAGAACTCATAATGACCATATCCTGTCCTGAATGATGTTTTGGACACATCCTCATTCCTGATTCTCAATTGATGGTAGCCTGATCGCAGCTCTATCTTGGAAAAGAATCTAGCTCCTTGGAGCTGATCAAACAGATCATCAATCCGAGGAAGTGGATAATTGTTCTTCACAGTCACCCTGTTCAGCTGTCTATAATCAATACACAACCTCAATGACCCATCTTTCTTTCTCACAAATAGAACAGGAGCGCCCAGGGTGAAGTGCATGGATGTATGAAACCCTTGTCCAAAAGCTCCTTTAGTTGCTCCTTTAGCTCTTTCAATTCTGTTGATGCCATCCTGTAAGGTGGCATTGATATAGGGTTTGTAACCGATACAACAGTAATGCAGAACTCTATTTCCCTTCCTGGTGGCAACCCTGGAAGCTCTTCAGGGAAGACATCTATGAATTCTCTGACAACAGGAACATTTTCCATGTTGACACCTTCTACAGATGTATCTCTCACCAATGCCAAATACCCATGACATCCACGCCTCAATATTTTTCTAGCACTAATTGCTGACACCAAATTATATGGAGCCACGCTCCTGTCACCATCAAAGCTAAATTCTTTCACACCAGGTATGTGGAAATACACTTTTTTGTTCCTGCAGTCTAAAGTGGCATAATGAGTTGCCAACCAATCCATTCCCAAGATTACATCAAAATCCATTATTGGTAGAGGAACCAAGTCTGCTGGGAGGATCTTTCCATCTACTGCTATCGCAAGGTGTTTTGCGGTCGCCTAGATGAACACTCACCGAAGTGGGAAAGAGTGAGGAATCGCCACTTTAATTTTGAGGGAAATTAAAGAGGGAAATTAAAGAAAACCATTTTTGAAAATAAATTAAAATGAAACCACTTCAAAATAGAGATTCTAGGTTCGGGGTCCGTAAACGGGTAGGGAAGGTGTTAGGCACCCCACCTCGTCCCTCAATGAGGGTGAGCAGATTTAACTTTAAGCTCTTTATAAATTAAAATCGATAGTTAAAGGATTCGAACAGAGATGTTAATCCTTTTGATAAAAGGGAATATTTGATTTTTCACTAATTCGGGTTACCCAGATACATAAATAAATGAGACGACTCTCAGTGAGTTGGTGTTGCGCATCAGTTTTGTTTAGGGGGTTATTTTGCATATTTGTTAAAATTTGATTTGAGAATCGGATAAGAACTCTCCTCCGATCTCTTTTAGATTAAAATTTCGATTGGAGATTGAATAAGAACTCTCCTCCGATCTCTTTCAGATATTCCTTAAAAATTTTGATTGAGAATCGGATAAGAACTCTCCTCCGATCTCTTTTAGATATTCATTAGAGTTTTTGATTGAGAATCGGATAAGAACTCTCCTTCGATCTCTTTTAGATACTTATTAGAGTTTTTTATTGAGAATCGGATAAGAACTCTCCTCCGATCCCTTTTAGATACTTATTAGAGTTTTTGATTGAGAATCGGATAAGAACTCTCCTCCGATCCCTTTTAGATATTCATTAAAAATTTTGATTGAGAATCGGATAAGAACTCTCCTCCGATCTCTTTTAGATACTTATTAGAGTTTTTGATTGAAAATCGGATAAGAACTCTCCTCCGATCCCTTTTAGATATTCATTAGAGTTTTGATTAAGAATCGGATAAAAACTCTCCTCCGATCTCTTTTATTAAAATTTTGGTTGAGAATCGGATAAGGATTCTCCTCCGATCTCTTTTACTTGAATGGGAGTCGGATAAGGACTTTTCCGACCTCTTGAAATCTGATTACATCTACACATCATAAGAGCCTAAGACTAAGGGTTCTGGCATTCAAAGATGCCGGGGACCTGAATAAGGCTTCTTTTAACTCATTGGTACCTCGTGACTAGATAGGGGATACCAGACTGAATTTTACCGACCTCCTATGTGATCACCTTACCAATACCTTTTGACAGGCAACATTTGTTATTCCGAAACTCAATTTTACTCCGACCTCCCCCACCTTTACCCAGTCACATTCTCGAGCTAGTCTAGTGGTTCGACTTCATAATTCTCTGATTTATTATCCGAACGTTTATTTAAAAAAACTCTTATGTTAAGACACTGCTACCAACGTTTTATCAAACTACCTGTACGTTACTCGTAAACAGAACACCTACATTAGGAGATAATAAAAGACCAAGAACAAATAAATGGCATGAACTGATATCAAAGATAAATTCAAGAATAACCACCCACGTGGGACCTTCTAACATAAAACAAACTTTAACGAAAATTACGAGCGTAAAAAAGAAGATAAAGACGAACACTGGATAAGGCAACGGTTCAAACACTCACCTGCAGGAAGTTGAACCTATTGAACTAACTATGGAGTCACGAATGTTGCAGAGTTTCGGGCTAATAGTCTGGGGACTAATGCTTGCCTTGAAATGACGAATGCCTAGCTAGCATATAATCGAACCGGAATGATAATGAATGAGATTGAACTTAGAAAATAAAAGTGGATATAAAGGTGGTGAAAACAAAATTGAAACTTAAGAAAGGGTATCATAGAGCAATGAACAAACTGAAAATCAGGAGTTCCAGTGTCCAACACTTCTTCAAAGAAAATACTTTAGAAAACTGGTTTTTAAAGTCCTTCTAACTTAAAAATAGCAGAGTAGCAAAACTAAATTAATTTTCAGAGCCTTTTCACTATAATCACCACCCTTTTTTCGTCCTCCTCTCTCAACAGTTTTCATGCAGGTATTTATAGGGAACGGATGTTCCTAATGAAGGGTCAGGATTCCCTTTGAGGGAAATGGAAGGTTTGGATTTTAAAGGACACGATTTGATGGTTGGGAATTAAAGAGAATCAAAACGAATGACCAAGATCCTTTTCTGCATATTTGTCCTTTCTCCTTTCTAATCTGACGGCTCAGAATTTTCTTGTCAAGGGCGATCCGAAGGCTGAGAATAAAGAGCGCCGGTCTTGTCGCTTGTTCTTTGATCCAAGGGCTCTAGACTTGTCCTTACAAGTAAGATCAACGGTGGAGATTGGGATGTACAACACTGTCATGACATACTCTGGCACCTGCCAGTAATGTGGGCGATTCTGAGGCGTGCGGTGGAGATTGTGTCTGCAACGCTTTAACTACCTCGGCTCTGATTATGACGACAGTTAGCGGAAGTTGTCTTATTCTCTTTGCTTTCTGACCTCCCCTCCCTACCGATCTTTCTAACACGATCCTTTTCCGATCTCTCATGCCGGGCTCCCCTCTTCCGACCTCTCCTACTCCGGTCTTCTCCTTTATCCGGTCTGATTCACTCAAAGCATTTATTCCTTCGATTTCCGAGGCATCCGCTTCGTTTTCTGCTCGCAATAAATGCTCAGACTTTCCCTATATATATACCTTCAACGGGAAACCCCTCCGCATTTGATTTTCTCCTCTTTCCCTCTCACATGTCCTGTTTTAACATCTCCGGCAATAATCCCGGCCATGATAGTTGCTTTTGATCTTTTTCCGATTGTCCTCTTTATTCCTCAACTGAAAATTTATGATCCTGGTGATCGGAGAATTATGATAACCTCATTTGATGACAGTGAGAGAACCGGACTAATTTGCCGACCTGGATCGAGGACCTCGATCGTGTCGATTTTGAATCGTTCGACCGATATAATCGGCGAACTGATTTCGAGCGAGAAGACTGCTAATATTCCTCTTAACATCGGTGACTGCCCCTCGAAGTTCATTTGGCTCCTCACCACATTGGGCGTCCCGACTACAGCTCGGTTCTGGTCGATGACAGTGGAGATGACTCTCCATCCTCATGAGAGTCATAATCACCCCATCTGAGCTGTACGTCTATCCGTTGTCTATGGCTGGACAAATCTTTTGATTCAGCCACGAGACTAGGCTTTGACATAGGCCTTTATTAGATAGGATGTTCCACCTATCTCTAAAGATCGCCCCTATGATGTAATCAGACCTTTAATGTAATCCGATCTCTAGAGATCGCCCAAATGATGTAATTCGATTTTTAATGTAATCCGATCTCTAGAGATCGCCCAAATGATGTAATCTGATTTTTAATATAATCTGATCTCTAGAGATCGCCCAAATGATAAAATTCGATTTTTAATGTAATCCGATCTCTAGAGATCGCCCAAATGATGTAATCCGACTTTTCGAAAATAAAATTTTATTTTGACAACTATTATTACATTGATTATTTTCCGATCTCTGATGTGTTTATCCGACTCGGTTCCTAACTGAATAGCCCTTAACCGATCTGCACTTCCAAACATCCGCCTTAATTCATCGATCTCTAACTAGCCGATCTCTCCTTATTATGGAATTTTTGGAATATTCGTGAGACGTGTCAGAAAAAGCTGGCAAATCCCGCTAACCGATGCGCCGCTTGGGACACCGTGAGCATTAAATGCTCAGACTAGTATAAATAGGGGATGAGTCCGCCAGTTGTCCCCTTATGTCATTTTCAGCCTTTCGCGAGCGATTCCAAAATCCTCTCGTTTTTTCAAGTTCTTCTGACACCGATCACACTCCGGTAAGGATTTTGATCTTTCTTTCAGTTTAAATTTTCTCTTTTCTTTGAAAATGAGCGGCGCCGAGGGTCAGAGAGCGGCAAGCCCCCCTTCAGTTCAGATCTCGTGGTCGTCAGATGAGGTAGAAGTAGTCGGAACAAGCAGGCAATCTGAACCTCCTAGGACCTCTATTCCAGCCCGCAGTCAAGCAGCACCCTCGAGGCAAACACATTCTTTAGGGAGAGAAAACCTCTCCATGGACGAGCTGCCATCAATTCTTCAAGAAACCGACCTGCAGTCATTCAGCCAAGAGTATAACATTCAGCTCGATTCGTACGAACTCATTAAGTGTCACGGCGATCTTCGAGCCGATCACTTCTTCTAAGAGAATGATATGATCATGGTATACGAAGAGCAATTAAAAGCTGGGCTGTGGTTCCCTCTTGATGACTTCTTCAAGGAAGTTTTAAAATTTCACTAAGTGTGCATAGCCCAAGTTCACCCGAACTCATGCCGGATCCTAGTAGCCTTCAGAGGCCTTTGCCGAGCCAAAGGACTCAGTCCTACAGCTAAGGTGTTCGCCGAACTGCATAGGCTAACTCATCGAAAGGATGATGAGTATTGGTTCTTCCTGGCGAAGCCACATTGTGGGCTTTTTACCAATCTGCCCTCCTCCCTGAAGAATTGGAAGAATCGCTTCTTTATCCTGAGGAGCAAAATTCCGAACGGTTTTGAGGGTTTCCCACGCAGCTGGCTGCATCAGGGTCCGATAATTCCGAAGTGCATCACCCTGAATAGGGAAGAAGGTCTAATGGTGATGGAATTGAAAGATCAGGCGGCTCGACAGAAGTTGTCTTGTTTAGATGCAGTGACAGCCGAACTGCATCATTGGACAACGGAGTTGATTACTGGCGAAGAACGCGGGCTTCAGCTCTCTGACCTCGGCCTCGGTACTTTCTATATCTCTGATCATTGGGCGTTAGCGATCTCACTGACCTTTTCTTTGTGTAGGTATGGCGAGCGGCGAGGCTTGAGGTCTCCCGAAAAGTGCAGGAGATGAAGCGGGCCGAGGCCCTTCAGACGCCCAGGCATGATCCCGGGGAAATGCAAGGAGGCTCGTCTCAACCCTTTGGACCACCGATCCCTGACATAGAAGTGGTCCGGTCCCCTCATCGTCAAGAAGAGCCGCCACCACCTCCTCCGATTGCTTCAAGCGCGGAAGGGGGTCCTTCCCAACCACCTGTGAGGACCCTTTCCCGCGGCACTCAAATCCTGATCCACTCGCTGGAGAAGAACCGCACGGTTCGAGAGAATCCGGGCTTTGCTAAGGTCTTGGTGTCCTCCATCTGCCTTCGGGAGGATCGGGATAGGCTAACCCCGAACAACCTCGATGATATCCTGACCCAAACTATGAACCTGAGAGTGGAGAGTTTGGTGAACCAACACATTGTCCGGGAGAAGGCTCACC
This sequence comes from Hevea brasiliensis, assembly GCF_030052815.1. Lineage (NCBI taxonomy): Eukaryota > Viridiplantae > Streptophyta > Magnoliopsida > Malpighiales > Euphorbiaceae > Hevea > Hevea brasiliensis. Next base: position 100,522,943 of record NC_079494.1, read on the forward strand.
ACTTGAGGCAGGAGGTCGAGAAGGTGGGTCAGGAAGCTGCTTCCCTCCGATCTCAACTTTCGTCCACTCAAAACTACATATCTGAAATTGAGGGGCGGATGAAATTCTACGAGGATAAGTTGGCCGAGTAGGCTCATGTTCTTGAAGAGGTTCGGGCGCTCTGAGCTGCTGAAGTCGCTCGCCTCATTGAGGAGCTCAAAGCAAAAGAAGAAGAGGCAGTGACAAGGGAGGCCGGTGCTTATGTGAACGCTCATGGTGATCTCTTGGCTGAGCTTAGGAAGTGGTACCCCGAGGAGGACTTCTCCTGGATGGTGGATCTGGCTCCCCAGGACGAAGAGGATAGCGAGGAGGAGGCCGAAGGTGATAGAGGGGGTGAACAAAATGTAGAACAGTTGACTTGTATATATTTGAAATGAAATGAAATTCCTTTTTTTTTGTTCAATGCTTGGATGAGATCGGAAAGTATCTAAGTTGCATAAGCACTTGATTGTCTGAACATATTAGAACAACAGCTAAAAGTGATTATTAATCTAAGTGTAAGAGGTCGGAAAACATTGTAAGCAAGAGATCGGCAAACGCCAAATGGGACTTGATTAAAATTAGAAACTTGATTTGAACACTTAAGATCGGAATCGTCCTTAAACAGGACTGGAACCTTAACTTTATCAGATGATTATCCCCAAACTTTTAAAAGGGAGATCGGCAATAAGACTGGTGGCATGAAGGCCTAATGTTGGTTCAATTTCGTTTGACAAGAGAGATCAGAAATGTAATTGACTGGTCAGGAGACTTGACAACTGGATTGAGAGATCGGTGAGGCTTTAAATGATATGGGGACTTAATATTGATTCAATTCCTTTTGAGGAGAGATCGAAAATGTGATTGGCTGGCAAAGGGAGACTCAGTGCTGGGGATCGGTTTCAAAGTTTATTGATTTCGGGGGTCGGCCAAAATATGGTGTCGACAACTACTACTGGGCTACCCGGAAAAATCATATCTACATCTATGTTGTCACTAAGTGGGGTAGCTACAGACAAAGGATATTCTAAAGTTGTAGGGTTTTTACCCAATCTCATGGCAAACACTGGGGAGACAAAGGAGTGCGTAGCACCCGGATTTATCAAAACACGAGCCTCATAGGAATAGACTAGAAGAATACCTGCCACAACTGTATTGGAAGCCTGAGCATCCTGGTGGGTCAGGGTGAAAACCCGAGCTTGACCCCTACCCTGCGTTGTAGAACCTTGATATTGACTTTTACCTCCTGATCTGCCTCCAAATCCATGTCCTCCTTGTCCTTGGCCTCATCGAATCGATCTTCGCCATGTTGGAAGCACCAAGATAAAACTGACGAGGAACATTTGCAATAGAACCCTATGACCCCATCTGTGGCTCGCTGAACACGGGGCATTCCCTAACAAAGTGACCTGGTTGGCCACACCTGAAACATACTCCTGAACCCATCAGACAAGGTCCTGAATGTCCTCTTCCACACTGTGCGTAAGGTGCCAAGGAGGATCCTGAACTAGACCCAGAACTACTGTATCCCGAACTATGACCATTGTTGGATCCGTACCCAGGTCTGAATCTTCGAGATTTGTATCTAAAACCACTCCTCTTGTTCCTACTTCTTCCTTTGTAATTACTCTGGCCTCCGCTATCTGGAGCACCCATGTGGGGAACACCTGAAGAACCCTCTGCTCTATTTTTCTTTGCTCTTCCACTATCATCTTAGGTGTTGCTAATCTCAATCTGTCGGGCTTGATCAACTATCACATCAAAAGACTGATCAGACATCATGGCCAGGTTTGCATACCTCCTGTCCAGCCCCTTTAGGAACCTCTTCACCTTCATAGTTCTGTAGCTACTGTTGTAGGGGCATACCTGCTCAGTCCTAGAAATTCTGTAGCATATTCATCTATAGACCTGCCATTCTGTCTTAAGGCCTCAAAGGCCCACTCCTTTTGATCTCTGAAACTCTCTGGTATAAACCGGTTGATAAATAGTTCCACAAACTGGGTCCATGACAAACCTTCCATCCGAAGTAATATGTAATCATTCATCCATTGTCTAGGCATAGGCCCCATGACATGCTACACACATTCTATAAGTCTCCTATTAGTCAACTGTAACTCTGTTCCTGCCTATCTACAGGAATCCAAAAATCGATAGGCATCGTCTGACACATCATAAGTACCAGGGACCAACTTCTTGAAATTGATTATCTGTTTGTAAGGTTCCCCTCTTGGTGCGGTGGACTGCTGCTGTTGGGGAGGGTGGACCATATACTGGGCCATCATGTCGATGGTTCTCTGCAAACCAGCTAGAGAGCTGCCATTGGGTCCATGGGACCCGGGGCCATAAAAGACTGTTCCTGAACTAGTGGTGGCTGCTCCTTTACTTGAGTAGCTCTAGGCCTCCTACCCCGCTTCCTCGGGGCAGGCGCCTCATCCTGTGCCGATAACTCATCAGGCACATTTGGTTCTGGTGCAGTGGTAGCTCTCCTACTTCTACACATTTTCCTGAAATTCAGCAGCATTAGCCCACAAAATTTCAAAACTGCATATTACAAAGCTCTATAAACTCATATTTACACACAATATATGAAGCAGAAACTAGAAGCAAAGATGACAATGCAAGATGAATGTGGACCCTATTTTCCGCATGTGACTCCTATTAGACTATTTCCAATACTTTAGACAATTTTTCCCTATGAATTTGGAGCCTAAGCTCTGATACCACATTTGTCATGACCCAACCTATGGGCCGGATCGGCACTAGGACCTGGACTAGCCTAATGCCCCTGAGGCCCGTAGTAAGCCTAACTATTCCTCAACCCAACTCTAAGGCCCATTTGGGCCCAATTTCAAGAATTCAACCGGACAAAGTCTGATCATAAAATGGACCTTTCAACGGGGAGTTTTTGACTCACCCGACCTGTAAACACAATATATAATTAATTGGGGAGCTCAGCTCACCCTCCACATACTCATATGTCATAAAAAAAAATGGGAGCTCAGCTCCCTCATCCAGTCTAACATACATGCATATAATAAGTTTACAGGCCCATCATGGTAATTATATTACAGACCCAAATCAAATAAATATTTCTAACACATGCAAAAATTCTAGGAGTTAATAGGATTATACAAATATTAATAAATGACCTGCGAAGAAGAAAAGCAGGTTAAGCACAACAAAATATCCTCCTGTAGCCTAAAAAAATAATGAACAGAAGTGAGCGTTCAACTCAGAGAGTAAAATATCAATTTTAACTGTAATCTCTATAATTATATAAAGCTAATGCATCCTGTAGAGTGAAATGTAACATCGACAATATTTTCACATCATAACAGCAAAAAGGTAATTTGGAGCACTCACACACCCGATTATGTCAAACAATACATATATGGGAGCTGATCCCCTATACAGCTCTCTTAATCCAAACTGTGCCAGCGAAGAACTCAAGCTCGGACTTTCACTTTATAAACCAAATTGGGGTCCCAGCGAAGAACTCAAGCCGTGTCTACCCCGAAGGACCGGGTCCCAGCGAAGATCTCAAGCCGTGTCTACCCGTCCTGTCCATAGCCAACACCACACCACACGCACGCCAACTCACGCACACTGCTCCAAATTACCACAACAACATCCATGGCACTTAACAGTTATGAATGCAACATAAAATGTGCCTAGAGTTTAACTACATAGATATTTATATATAAGTGATGCATGACATGCTTGAACATATAATAATATTGAAATTACAATTAAAATTAATATTATACTCACAGACTTAATTAAAGTCACTGTGGCGACTGGGCGAAGGAGGAAGGCTGTCCCGGCTCACCTGACAATTTTATTACAATTATTTAATACAATTGACTCAATACAAAAAGACCAAATAAGTCCTAAGTCGTGCCGAAAATCCGACAGAGTCTCCCCTATACCTAGGACCTACTCAACTTGCAAAAAGGCTTAAAACACACTTCTATATCGACAAACCATATATTCAAATCTCAATCACATCACACAGTCCCTCCTGGGCCCATCCAAACAGTCATCAATCACAATATATAAAATTACATTTTAGTCCTTATAATTGATCCTTTTTACAAAAGCTACCTAAATAAGCTCTAAAAATTCTAAAACTTTACCTTGCGATCCTTAGCAATATTACTAAGCTATTGCAAAAAGAATCATAATATTCTGAGCTACCACGAATATTTTATGAAATTTTAATCCAATTCAAGCACTAGAAAATTACGAAAAAGCAAGGTTTGGGTTTACCTATGTCGATTCTGACTCTGGGGATGCACTCGGGACATCTGACAACAGTGGGGTAGCCAAAATCTCGATCCAATTCTAAGACTTTTTCGGTAACCAGTCTGTCTAGCTGGAAATTCACACAACTGGGCAACCGTCAAATTTCCGCGAATTGAAGGTACCTACACGAGGCCCACAACACGGGAGTTAGTATATAATTTTTACAGAATTTTCTAAGCTCATTTAATGCTCGGAAAAATACTACGAAGTTTCATGGGACCCACCGAAAAATTATATAGAAAAATTTTGAAATTTATATTGCCGCAAAGCTCTCGACTAGTGGAGCGCTCTGGTGCTCTCGATTTTCTCGTGGGATTCACGGTTTGTGAGAAATCTAGCCCAAAAATCGAAATGAGCTAAAACTTTCCGGACAAAAATTAGTCAAACCGCTTGATGGATTTTGATGTTCTTAGTGTCTATCGAAAGCTCTCGAGGTGTAGATGGTGTTTGACACAAGACCCGGCCCAATCGGTGGCTGGATTGACCGCATTTCGGCCAGGAACCGAAACGGCACGCTGTGCGTTGCGCGATTTTGCGCGCATTTTCTTGGCCTTCCAAGCGGCGGCCAGCGATGGGGGAAGGTTGGGGAGGCGCGCCGACGAGGTGGGAAGGGCTGGGTGGTGGAGGCGCGGCCTGGGGAGAAGGGAGGAGAGAGAAAACAAGAGAGAGAGGAAGGGGGGTCGAGACGCGCGGGGAAGAGAAGAAGAAGAAAAGAAAGGCAGGTCCAATTCGACTGGTCCGATTCAGTCCGGTTCGATTCAATCTGTTTGATTCACGGTACAAAATTTTAAATTTTTACTCTGCCTTGGGATCGAAAACAATGACCAAAAATTTAGAAAAAATTCTAGAAAACTTACAAAAATTCGTAGACTCCAAATATATTTTTAGTTTTGCAACGTGGTCTTTAAATTAATTTTTAAAAATTATCAAAGTTTTATATTTTATGAAAAATCAAACCCAGTTTCAAAAATCCAAAAAAATTTCAAATAATTTTTTAAAATTTAAATAAAACAAAATATTAATATTACTCACAAAATAATAAATTTAAAAATTTGGGGTGTTACATCACAAGGCTAGCTAGTTCAAACTATGGGTATCCATTCAAATTTCTTCCTCTACTGGCACAAACCTCAACACTTCAGCCAGAGAGAGAATCAAAATTCAAAACTATTTCCTCCCACTAGTCATGCTAGTGAAGTATTCAAATATATGGTCATGACACTGTGGTTTCAAAACTATCTTAACAATTTATCAAACATTTATTGCCATTTCAAACACATACAAGTAAACTTTCAACAATTTAAGTCAAAAGCATAACATACATTTTAATCACCATTTTGCAATATAAGTAAATCACAATTCATTCAAAACAATTTGCAGAAGAAAATTTATAGAAATTTCTATGTTGTGCATAAACCTTATATGAGTCGCCTTTTGGCCTTGACTCGATGCTTCGGGTTCTTTTCTGGTATTCTTTTTGACTGAAACACATAATTTCACAGTGTTTCAGTATCATAATTTATCATAAATTCAAAAATAATTTCAAATCTATTTATGACACTATTCAAGTCAATTTGTTGACTTTCTAATGCTTAATAGGTATGGGAATTTCAATTTCACTCACATACCACATTTTAGTTACCTAATTTGTTGGTTTTGGTTGGTTCCTCAAATTTTAAGTCTCTTAGGTGAAATTTTCAAATTTTTAGATTTGGTGCCCTGTTTTGCACTGTTCCATTAGTCAAGTTAATGTGGTAATTTGGCTAAGTTTTCTTTATAGAAGTTATTCTTTATTGTCTTAACTTTATTTCCCTTTTTTAATCACTCCATTTGGAGTTTGTAACCTAAGTTATGGCCATTTAAACATGGCTGGCCAGATTTGGTGTTACCCAGATTTATGGGCATTTATTGGATAATGGAAGTTTTTGTACACTGATTGCAGGTGAGTTTTTGGATAGGTTATGATCAAAATTTCGATTTGTTTTCTTCACGAAAGTTATAGGTCTATGTCTCAGCTTTTTATTGGTATAAAATTCAGGTCATTTGGACCTTCCTAGGCCAAGTTACAGTCATTTACATAACTACTGTTCATTTGGTCATTTTTGTACAAGTCAGTGTGCCCAATTCCGGATTTGGCCTAATTGTTCACTAAGTTATGGTCACTTTCTAGGTATGATTCCTAAATGAAAAATGGTCCATTTTGTGTCTAGTTTCATTCCCAATTGGCCTCACACCAATTGGGTTAGTAAATTTTCAGTTTAGGTCCCTGAAAGGGACCTAGGTCAAGCTGCCTGCATACTGACCCTAACCTATCCAAATTGAAACTTGGTTCCAACAATTCATACATACCACAAATGGTCACAATTGATCATTTCTCAACTCAAGTAAGGTCAACTACATCAATTGACCAATTCTCAACTTTTTCTTCAATTTTTCACATGCTCAAAACCTTAGCTACACATAAAGTTCAATCTAATGCATTTCAAAGTATACATGCATGATCTACACACTTAATTCACTTCAAATAACCATTCAAAACTATCAAACTCATTCATATCAAACCCTAACCCTAGCTGGATGAAATTTCTATTTGGTCTCTCAATAATTGTTTTGTTATGATTTTAAGTTGATTTCTAGTTTAATTGAGCTACAAGCACAATATATAAACTAAGATTTTCAAATTCAATTACTTACCTCCACTTGAACTTCAAATTTTCAATTTCTTCCCTTTTTCTCTTTTCTTTTCTTCTTCAATCACCTTCTCAAATGAAGTTATCAAGTTCTAATGGAGAATTTTGGAGTAAGGTAAGGTTTAATAGGTGGAATAAAGCTTTGTCCAAGCTTTAATGGAGGTTTTGAAAAATGGAGATGTGAGGGAGAGAGGAAACCTGCTAGTTATGGTGAAGATGAGAGTGTTTTCTTTTTTTTTTTTTATGTTATTTTTGTCTTTATTATCTATTTGACTTAGTCCAAAGTTGTAGGCAAAATTAAATTAATTTTGACATCATCCATGATGTCATCTAAGTGATGTAATAACACTTTTTCCTTTTTTTTTCTTTTTTATTTATTTTTCCATTAGTTCTTTAATTTAATTCTTGATCTCAAAATTTTCTTTTCTCCAATTTTATTGGACAGTTAGGCCAGGAATCACCTCTAGGGGTGAATTGACCAAATTGCCCCTCACCGGTCTGATCCGGTTTGCAAGTTATTCGGTATTTCTTCCGGATCCTTGACCTAATTATTTGACCTGCTTAACAACTCTTTTTCATGATTTTCTCTTTTCCACTGTGTTCGCAATAGTCCTAAGGACCGCGACGTCACATTTTTCGATTCGAAATTTGAGTTAAGACTGACCTCACAGTCATTTCCTGAGAAGGTCACCCATTGCTGTGACTCCCGGCTCATTTAACTTTTTGTGTTCTGTTTTTCTTCTTTATACTTAACTATTTGGCAATTACTAATTATTTGTGTTCAGGGCTTAACTAGGTGTCTTAGATGTGGTTCTAATTCTCTTAATTATCCGGACTGACACCGGTCACCAGAATTGTGAAATATATCAGGCTATGTAAATAGGGGTGTTACAAGATACTCTTCCCTGATTTTGGCTATTGAAACCCACAGCTTCCATTCAATAATAGATGTAACAAGGAAGATGAAAGCTGGGGCTATCATCAAAGGGAGTCTAGATCTGAAAAGTATCAAAGTTGAACAGTCCACTATTCTGAAAGCTATAGATGCTGGGAGGTTTAGTCACATGACTAAGGCTCTTTCTGAATTTGGGACTAAAAAGAAAAAAGGAGAGAGGTTTGACAAGAAATAAAAGAAGAATAAATTCTAAAGCAAAATTAAGTCAGGATTTAGGATGGGAAGCTAGTCTAGTTTGGGTCTGGATACTTCTAGTTATGTTAGATGAGGAAAACCTCATAGGGGACCTTGTAGGTTCGAAACCTTTGAGTGTTAAAGATGTGGTTAGAAGGGACATATGGAAAGGGAGTATCCCAATATGGAAAGGGTGGCTTTTTAACAAGCAGGGTCAGGCAGTATGGCCTAACCGATAGCTAGACAGTCTTTTATGGGTCCCTCATCAAGAAGGGGATAGGGTAGAGAACAAGGTTCTTCATCCTCTACAGTAGGTTCACAAGGGAGGAGTTCAACAGCATCGACTCGGATCTTTATCATGACACAACAGGAAGCCAACACCTCCAACACTATAGTGTCAGGTAATCTTTATATTGGGAGTTTTAATGTGTGTGCTTTGATTGATCCAAGTGCATCACACTCTTTTGTTAACCTTGATACAATCCTAAGATTAGGATTAGCAGTTTCAAGTTTGGAATGTCCGTTGCTTATTAGTAGACCTAAGTGTGACCCTTTAGTAATAGAGATAGTCTGTTATGCTTATCTAGTGATGGTTAATAACAGATGTTTTTCAGCTGACCTAATAGTTATATAATTGATAGATTTTGATGTCATTCTAGGAATGGATTGGCTCTCAGCTAATTATGCTACCTTACACTATAGAAAGCAAGATAGTAAAGTTTAGAGAACAGGATGGGTCAGTTGCAGTTTTTCAAGGAGATCAAGTAACACTTATAAAGGGTATGATCTCAGCAATGCAAGCCAAGAAGATGTTCCATAAAGGGTATAGAGGGTTTATAGCACATGTTAAAGAGGTTGTGGAGAACATAAGTGGATCATGATCAGTTTCTATCGTAAGAGAGTTTCCAGATGTGTTTCTAGAGGAATTACTTAGTTTGCCACCTGAGAGGGAGATAGATTTTGAAATTGATTTAGTACCTGGTACTAGACTTATATCTATTCCTTCTTATAGGATGGATCTTGCAGAGTTACAAAAGTTAAAAGAATAGCTATAGGAATTAGTAGATAAAAGATTCATCCAACTGGGTACCTCTCCTTGGGGTGCTCCTATGTTGTTTGTGAAGAAGAAAGATAGATCATTGAGACTATGGATCGACTACAAATAGTTGAATAGAGTAACCACAAAGAACAAGTACCTTTTGCCCTGTATTAATGACCTGTTTGATCAGATAGCAGGAGCTAGTTATTTCTCTAAGATAGAACTAAGGTCTAGATATCACCACTTAAGGATTAAGGAGATGAATATTTCGAAGAGTGCTTTTCAGACTAGATGCGAGTATTATAAGTTTCTTGTAATACTGTTCGGGTTACCCAATGCTCTAGCTGCATTCATGAATCTCATGAACAGAGTATTCAGACCTTATCTAGATCACTTTGTGATCATCTTCATTGATGACAGATTAGTGTTTTCCAGAAGCCCTGAAGAGCATGCACAACATCTAAGAATGGTTCTTCAGATATGGAGGGAGTATTAGTTGTATGCTAAGTTCTCTAAGTGTGGGTTCTAGCTAAAGGGTATATCCCTTTGAGGACATGTAGTGTCAGCGAATGAAATTAAAGTGGATCCTAAAAAGGTTGAAGCAATAGTGTATTAGCTAAGGCCAATTACAGTGACTGAGATCAAGAGTTTCATAGGTTTGGCAACTATTATAGGAGATTTATGCCTGATTTCTCTAAGATAGCTACTCGAATAACTAGGTTAACTCAGAAGAACAAGACGTTTGAATGGAGTGATCAATGTGAAGAGAGCTTCTAAATGCTTAAGGAATGTCTGATTTTAGCACTAGTATTGGCTTTGCCTCAGGCAATGAAGATTTCACCATTTACTGTGATGCCTTTATAATGGGTTTGGGATGTGTTCTTATGTAGAATGGTAAGGTAACAGCTTATGTTTAGAGATAGCTAAAAAAGCATAAAGCTAATTATCCCACTCATGATTTAGAGATGGCAGCCATTGTTTTCACCTTAATGATGTGGAGACACTATCTATATAAGACTATGTGTGAAATTTTCACAGACCACAAGGGTCTTCAGTACATCTTTAACCAGAAAAGAGTTGAATCTCAGATAAAGGAAATGGATAAAACTACTCAGTGATTATGATTGTACCATCTAGTACCATCCGAGAAAGGCAAATATTATAGCAGATGCCCTTAACCAGAAATTATTTGGCAGTTTGGCTCATATATCTGTAGAAAGGTGACTTATCTTGAAAGAGTTACACTAGCTAATTGAAGAAAGGTTATAGCTTGAGTTATCAGTTAAGAGTACCTGGATAGCTTAGGTGAAGATGACACCAGTGTACTTAAGACAAGTAGCAGAAAGGCAACACAAAGATCTGGGGTTGGTGAAGATTGGTAAAGTAGTATAGAAGGGTGAGAACCCTGAGTTACGATTTTATGGGAAAGGAGTGTTAAGACATGGCAGTAGGTTATGTGTACAGGATGATATTAGCCTCAAGGGAGACATTTTGAGAGAAGCTCATAATGCTAAGTATAACATCCATCCTAGAGCCACCAAAATGAATCAAGATTTAAAGAAGGTATATTGGTAGCCTTCTATGAAGAAGGAGATTGCACAGTTTGTGTCTGCTTGTGAAGTTTATCATAGAGTGAAGTTGGAACATCAGAAGCCAACATGAATACTTAAACCACTACCCATTCCAGAATGGAAATAAGAAAATATAGCAATGGACTTTGTTATGGGGTTACCAATGGTCTCCAATAGACATGACTCAATATGGGTTATAGTGGACAGATTGACCAAGACTGTTATTAACTATTTTGTGGATAAGTTGGCTCAGGTGTATGTGGCAGAAATAGTAAGATTGCATGGAGCTTCAGTGATAATAGTCTCTGATAGAGGACCACAATTTACATCAAGATTTTGGCATTGTCTTCAGAATGAGTTAGGCACTAAGTTAGACCTTAGCATGGCTTTTCATCCTCAGATAGATGGACAGTCGGAAAGGACCATACATTCCTTAGAGGATATGTTGAAAATGTGTGTACTTGACTTTAGGGGATCATGAAAAAAGTTCCTTTCTCTAGTTGAGTTCATATACAATAACAGCTATCACTCTAGTATCGGAATGGCACTATGTGAAGCTCCACATGGAAGAAAGTGCAAGTCTCCTGTGTGTAGGGAAGAAGTAGGTGAAAGAACTTTACTAGGAACGTAGTTAGTGGACATTACCAATCAAGCCATGCCCTTAATCAAGGCAAGATTAAAGACAACAACCAGTAGACATAAGAGCTATGCAGATCTCCATAGAAGAGAAGTGATTTTCCCAAAAGGGGATATGGTGCTTCTAAAGGTATCACTATTAAACGGTATTATTCGATTTGGAAGGAGAGGCAAACTAGCTCCAAGATATATTCGACCATATGAGGTTCTACAAAAGGTTAAAAATGTACCTTATAAGCTAGCCTTACCACCAGAAATGGAGATGATCCGTCTGATGTTTCATATTTTTATGTTGCGAAAGTATATGGTAGATCTGAATAAGGTTATAAATGAACCCAACATGGAAATTTCACAGAATCTTTCTTATGTGAAACAACCAGTACAGATCGTGGACACATAGATTAGTAAGCTTAGAAACTTGGAGATACCTATGGTCAAAGTCCTTTGGAATCACCATAACATGAAAGAATGCACATGGGAGACTCATGACTCCATGTTACACTAATATCCTCATCTATTCTAGATATGTTTTGCCATGTCTATTTATGTTATGCTTTATGTGTTTACATGTTGTATGTTTATTTTAACATTCGAGGACGAATGAATATATATATATATATTTTTTTTTTGGGGGGGGGGGTGGGAGGAATGTAACACCGGCCATTTCTCTATATCGAAATTTCTATCGTTGATAGAATATTCTGATGAATTCAAAGATTACACAGGCAAGCAAATGGTGGTAAGAAGTGTGTGATATTTTCAAAATGTATAAAAAAAAAGAAAGAAAATGTATTAGTGGTTTTGCTTAAAGAAAAGTTTTAAGAATTTTTGAGCAAATGGAACTTTGGTAGCCAAAAGATGGACTTTTGGCAGCCAAAATCCTTTTTACTATTCAAATTGATTTTGGGCAGAATGGACTTTGACAATGAAACTATGACTTTCGGCAGTCAAAAGTCCCTCGATAAGTAATGGTGTAAAAGGCTAACAACTTGTTTTTTTGACCCAAAAGTGACTTGATTTCTCACTCCTCTTTCTCTCTCAACTAAGTACACATGCAAATGGCTGTCCAAGGAGATTTTCTTGGCTATTGCACGTAGTGAAGCTTGATTTCTTCTTCGGGGAAGCTTGGAGAACGTGGATTGAGCTATCAATTCACTTTCTTCTCCATTTCAAGGAAATATGTAATTCCTCTTTCTTTTGGTCCTTTAGAAGAATTCAAGTATACTTAATCATATGAATTTATTGGATTTTGAATTACATGTGATTGTTTCATGGTTTTAAGTTTTAGTCTTGGAAAAAGGGGTGCATGTTGAGTCTTTGAATGAAAGTATGTTTTTCTTTGATGTATTTTGGGTGTTTGATTGATAAATGAAGTGTTGTTCTTATTTTTTGTTAAGTCCAAGTGTTTATGGACCTAGAATGGTTAGTTTCCTTAGTTAAACCTAAGGATTTCTTATTTTTGTATCAATGAAAGTTTGATGGAACCTTGAATCTTAGTTTGTAAGTATTGTATGTGAGCTTGGGGCATGGATTCAAGTTGTTTTAGGCCTTGGGAATGTGTTTATGTGTTTGAATTGTGATTTGGAGCTTTGGGGTATGTTTTGGAGGTTTTGGGAAGAAAAATTATGCTATTCTTGACTGGGGAATTTTGAAAATTTTCAGGTTCAATTGTCGAATACCATTGTTTTAGAAGCCAAAGCATATGGTTTCTCAGGAAAATCTGAAGAAATTCTAAGTTCGATAGCTGAAGTCCAAGCCTTCGATAGCTGTAGTGGCTACTGCCTAAAATGGGCACCCGATGATTAAAGGTTCAGCAGCTAAAGTCCAAGATTCCTGTAGTCGAACTTGGTTCTGCCAGCATTATTTCTTCTTTAATTCTAAGGTTTCAAAACATGATTTTATAATTCCTAAGGGCTTAAAATAAGATGTTTGAATGTGTATAGAGTTCTAAAGCTTCAAATAACTCACTAGGTTCCTATAGTTATAGGATCGGACTTGAGGGATTCAAGAAGCTAAGGATCCGAGGTTAGTTGTCGTTCATAATAGGTGGTTGATAGGCTACAAGAGCTGAGTAATTCTAACCTTAATAAATGTAAACTTGTTAAATTTAACTTATAATCATCCTTATGCATAATATCATATTTATTTAGGGTGTATGTATCTAAAGCACAAATATATTATATAATTGCATAATTATTGTTGGTGCATGATAGATTATGGATAACCCATTGACTCTCTCCATGTTTACGACCCTGTTATATTATATATGTTATGGATTTATAAAATCTAAGAGGAGATCTTACAATACCTCTTAGTGCATGACACATGTTATGTTACAAGTGGAAGTCTTGAGGAGTCTTTGTATAAGTCGAGCATATTAAATACTGTAAGCAAAAGTCCTGAGTAGCCTTTGTATGAGCTGGCATATTGGATTAGGGGAGTCACTGATGACATTTCTATCCTATGTGAAATATTTAAGATGTGAAAACTCATATGAATGATGTATTGCATATGTATGAAATGAACGTGATAATTTATGCGGTTAGTTTACTCACTGAGTTTGTGTAAGCTCACCCTTTTCCCCTAACCCCAGGTGTATGAGTACAGAAATAAAAGAGTTCTTTGGAGCTTGAGTAGCAAGAATAGCTATGGAGTGCTTAAATGTATATTGTATGATTAGTGGACATATAATATGTAATGGAGTAATTATTGTGCTGGTGTTCAAAATTTGATAGATGTTTTTATTAAGAATAAGTAATGCAATTCTGTATATTTTAAATGTAAGCTAACTCATCATGTAAGAATGTATGTATGAACCAATTGCAAAAGTGTTTTATGTATGAAAAGGTTCAAATTCTAGATTGATTTTTATGATGGTGATGAATGAGAAACCTAAAGTGTAATAGTTTGGAATATACTTGGATTGTGAGATACATGATTATGTTTATGATTAACAAGTTTTAGGCTTGTTACGGGTTCCAACAACTTTAATTTAACCCGATATTAAGTGCTCGTAACAGCCCTCTGGTTAGGTTGTTATATTTACGTTATTTATATTCGTTATTTGTGATTTAATTTATTTTTATGTAATTTTTTCTTAATTTTTCATATATGATATAATATTATTATCATTTATTATCATTTGTTACCACAATTATATTTTATTAATAATTATAGTTGATTTATATTTTAAATTTTTTACATATTTGATTTCTATATTTTTTTTAAATCATTCTATTTGATTCTACTATTTATATAATTTAGTATTATTTTTCATACACATATATACATATACATTACCCACTGAAAAAAAGGTAAAAAAAAAAAAATTCAGTAGAAAAAAAAAGGTCATATCATGAGTTAAAATTAATTAAATTTAAATTTTATTATATGAAGTTATCCTTACTAATATTTAAAAAAAAATTACAACTTTTTAACAAATAAAATTTGTCATTAAATAGCTCCTTTATAATAATTTTATAGTTTGACATTATAAATCTATAAATATTTAAAATAATTAAAAAAATAAAATAGTGTAAATAACATTCACTGTTTAATGTTATTCATTAATTTATTGTGATACATTAAATATTTATTAATAAATTAAAAATACTTATAAAATTAAGAATATAAAATTATAATAAGATTTTTAATATAAGTATAATTATTATTAAAATAATATTAAAATTTTAATTTATTAATTATAATAATATTAAAAATTAAAATTATTTATAGATTTATGGCTAAAAATTATAGTGACGAATTTACATAAAATTGTCTTTCACTAGTAATGAATAAGGCATCATTTAAACATATTAACAATGACTTTGTCTAAATAATTTTTATTATTAAATATATTAGCAACGAATACACTACGTTAAATGTAACATAGATAAATTTTTATAACTATTATAAATTTTAGGTTAATAATGTCTTTTACTTTTACTTATTAATTTTTTATTTTAATTAATTATTTTTTATAAAATTTTATATTTAAATATAAAAAAATTAAAAATTTTAAATTTGTATCAATAAAAAATAAAAAATTTTAAATTTATATAAATTTTAAATTAATTTAAATAATTAAAAAATAATTATAATTAATTTAAAAAATAAAAAATATTTTTAATAAACTCAGTGTTTCTCATATGTAAATTTATATATTATAAATTATAGATTAATAAAATCTAATATTTTGGTTAACAGCTTTATCTGTTTCGATTGAAACAATAAAGTACAAACTAAAATAAAATAAAAAATAAATTTAATAATAATAATAATAATAATAATAATAATAATAATAATAATAATTATTATTATTATTATTATTATTATTATTATTCACCGCCCGAGAGATACATATCTGTTTGGAAGGAACGGAACGAAAATAAACGAAACTTTCCGCTTCCACTCTCTTTTTATCATTATCAAGCATCGACTCAGACGCGCTATTTCTCTCCTGGTGTCTCCTTCTCTCGAGTAAGTGCTCTCTCTCTCTCTCTCTCTCTCTCTCTCGCTTTCCCTTTGTGTGTCTTTCTTATGTGTAGGTGTATAATTTTATAGTGATGATCGTTTTCAGGTTCCTTTTGAAGCTTTGTGGCTTAATTGATCGCCACGGTCGGAGATTTTTAACCAGAGCAGGAACGTAATTCTAATTAAAGTGGAGGTGCTCGTTTCACCACATGATCCGTGCATATTTGAGCTTTGTTTTTCAATTAAATTAGGATTAGGGTTTTCTTCCCCTTTTCAGAAGCCCTAAATTCTGTTGTATTCTGTTCTTATACTTATATTATTTATATTGTACAATTGAATTTAGGGTTTTGTTTCTTTGATTTTGGATTTTCGTTTCTACAAGTTTCGGGGTTGCTTGTGTTATGGTCCCATTTCATTGTAGCTCTCTTCGTCCAATACTGTACAATCAACGATTATTTCTCCATTCTTAGTTTTTTCCCCTTTTCTATTTTATTTGCTTTTTTTTTTTTCTATTTAAATGTTTGTTTAAGGCATCATCAATAAATATTGTGCCTGATATCCCCATATTCAAAACTCAGACAAGGAGAGAGAAGTGAAAAAAAAAGGAGAATTACCATTAAGAAAAACAACAAAATAATAAAAATTTGTGAAAGGAATTACAAATGGGGAGCCCAGGATTAAGCACCCGAAATAATGGGCAGCAGCAACAACGGCTAGGCATTACGGAGCCCATTTCCTTGGGTGGACCAACAGAGTACGATGAGATAAAAACCCACGAACTTGAAAAGGTTCACCTGTGGCTTTGTTTATTCTTCTTTCCTTATTCTGATCTTGTCAAAGTAGTGGTTCTATAAATGCTGAATTTGAGTATATGTGGGCATGTCCAGTTTTTGCGAGATGTGGGACTGTATGAGAGTCAGGAGGAGGCTGTGAGCAGAGAGGAAGTTCTTGGGAGACTAGACCAGGTTGAAATTTATTTCCTTGGCATTATATATAATGTAAAAATATAGATTTTGTTACTGGCTTGTAGAATGATTGTTCTCTATTTTTTGAAGCTTACTATAATGTCTTGGGAATTTAGTAGTGCAATTCTTAATTTCTCTCTGTTGCTTAAAAATATTTATTGTATTGATGATATAAAATGGAACAGATAGTGAAAAATTGGGTCAAAGCAATTAGCCGTGCAAAAGGGTTGAATGAGCAACTAGTACAAGAAGCAAATGCTAAGATTTTCACCTTTGGTTCTTATCGGCTAGGGGTATGTGTCTAATCTTATCTTTCCATTGTCAAGAGTTGTTTGCAATTGTCATTTTTTTCATACATGCTTTGTAGCTTGGAAATTGAGGGGGAGAAAGATAGGCATGCTGTCACTTGATGCTCTACCTTGAGCCAGCTGATTTATTTCACGCTTGTTTGTATGGCCATGTGGATGGGTTAAATTAACTCTGTTCTCGGTGTCAGCTGGTTTTGTATTTTTAAGGATATTCTTTTTTTTTTATTTTTATTTTCACCTTCTTCCATTTTCAAGCCAATAAGAACGTGAAGTTCCATTTGGTATATTTTTGGTATGTGTGTAATTCAATCATTTAGAAGATCCTTGTTTTTTGAAAGGTAAAAAGCAACAAAATATGCAAGAGATTGATATCATATTTAGGGACTGTGCATTGGATTGTTAGCTGGATTCGCGGTAACAGTATGTAAAGCTACCGTGCCAATGTTAATGCTAACCAAGCACCTTTGAAATTTTTGGTTGAGCTTTTGGAGTGTGAAAATTTTAACTGCACATTGGGTTATCCTCCTAGATCATAAATTACAAGATTGGTCCTTTAACCGGAAGCGTCTTTGCTGTCATTGTCTTTCTTTTATTTTTTTTTTCTTATTTTTTCTATGAAGAGGTTGACTAGGAAATGGCGGGATAATGGGAGATGTTCTGGTTGAGTGGAGTTGTAAACATTATTATTTTTTTCCCTCATGTTATTAAATTTTGGTAGGGGATCAAAGTATTTGTTGGTTTTGAGGTGAGGTGGCAGTCTATCTATGAATTGATGAAAGAAGCTTGATTTTGGTCTAAGAAGCTAGCAAGTAGCAACTATGTTATCTATTGTTAAAGAAGATGAACCCAATAAAAAAAAAAAAAAGATTTGAAAGGAGAAGGGGTGGAAAAGAAAGCAGTGGAAGAAATTTCTATAGATATCTGCTTTAGAAATGAAGAACTACAAAATAATAATCACAAATTGACATAGAGAGAGAGAGAGAGAGAGAGAGAGAGAGAGAGAGAGAGAGAGAGAGAGAGACTTGATAATACAGGGGAAAGGTCCTTTGCCTACTTCTCAGAAAAGAAGAAAAAGGAAGATCTTATGCAATTCTATAAATTCTACTAGCAGGGTTTTTTTAACTTCCTTTTCTCCCACTTTCTCCCCATTGGCTTATATATATATATATTGTGCTGAATGCTTCTGCCAGTATTGTGTAACATATTAAGATGGCAGAAAGAGTTTAAAGAGTGATAGTTTAGTAGCTTCAAGCTGTTAACTCATGTTGTCTTTGCTTTTCCCTTAGCTATGACTACCCATTGGTGGTCTAAAGCCACTTTGCATTTTCATTAATCTTTCATCTACCTGATACTAGAAGGCGTGTGTGAAGTTTGAGGGCTTACCAAATGTTTTCCTAGTTAATATGCTGGATTGCTGGTTTCTAAGCAACTAATTTGCCATTTATGATTTACCAGATATATAAATATAAATTTATCTGAATACAATTTTGAATATTATATGCAAATTACAAAAAATAGTAGTGTGGTTAGGAATCATTCATCACGCATATCAAGATCTAGGAGGGGTTAGAAAAAAAAAAACTGTCCATCTAAATCATAAATTTTTGTTAGCAGTATATTGTAATAGGGAAAAAAGTTGTTATGCTGTCTAATAAAAATTTTAAGAAAAGAAAGGATTTAATTTCTAATTGATTCTGGTGTGCACTCAGATTAGTGTTTTGAAATATCTGCTGCTGTGCTTACTGATTTTTTCGAGTATCTATTCAAATATTTCTCTCTTATTTTATTTTATTTTATTATTTTTTTAGGTGCATGGCCCTGGTGCAGATATTGACACGCTTTGTGTGGGACCTAGACATGCAACACGAGAAGTGCGATCAGCTCCTGCCTCTTTATGGTGCATCGAATTTTAATTTCAGCTTTGATGATGCTTAGTGAATTAAACAATGTTTCTATGTTGGTTGCAGGAAGATTTTTTTGGTGAGCTATATAGAATGCTTTCAGAGATGCCTGAAGTGACAGAGTTGCATCCTGTGCCTGATGCGCATGTTCCAGTAATGCAATTCAAGTTTAAGGGTGTTTCTATAGATCTTCTTTATGCAAAGCTGTCCCTTTGGGTGATTCCTGAAGTAAGTGTTGGTTTAACTTGTCATCTTTGTTTTGTTGAAAATGTCCTCTTTTTCTTTATTGGATGTGCTTTATTTTCTTAGTCAATTAATTCTAGTCTTATTATTATGACACCAATGGCACGCTTGACCTACTGTTTTTGTGTCTTCCATAATACATGCATAAGTTATGGAGCTTTTTTTTATTTTCCATAATACATCAAGTATTCTTACCATAATACATCAAGTATTCTTACTTGGAATAACAGAAAAAAGAGAGGAGAAAAAGAGTTAGTGGTAGGCTGGTAGCAAGTTCTGTGCTTTATGAGAGTATGTGGATAGGTGCTTCTTTCCTTGGTTGTTGAGGAATATGTGTAATGGGATATTTTGAGTTTAAAGCATAAAGGTTTTACATGCTTCATTGGGATGATCATTCCTTTCAAGTTTCAAGACCCTATTTTCTCTATTTATTTGTTTGATATCATGCTCATATGCGTCTCGTTATATTCTTATTTATTTTTGTTTTATTTTGTAAATTTTAACGATTTGGATTTTTTTTAACATTATTATTTTTTCACAGGATTTAGATATTTCACAGGACTCAATACTACAAAACGCTGATGAACAAACTGTCCGCAGTCTTAATGGTTGCAGAGTTACTGATCAGATTTTGCGCTTGGTGCCAAATATTAAGGTTTTGACATTGCTTTGTATTTTAAACTTTTTTTTTCTTTTTCCAGTTTGATTTGTTGCTATCACATTCATTGTTTCAAACTGTTTCTTTTCCTTAAGTGCAGAATTTCCGAACAACCTTGCGATGCATGAGGTTTTGGGCAAAACGCCGTGGTGTTTATTCAAATGTATTGTTCTTTGTTCTGAAGTTGATTGTTTTGCTATTTGTTACCATCCTGTTTAATGTTTATCAAATTGTTTGCCTGTTTCTCATGTTCAGGTTGCAGGGTTTCTTGGCGGTATAAATTGGGCATTACTTGTTGCTCGTATATGCCAGTTATATCCCAATGCATTGCCCAATATGTTAGTATCTCGGTTCTTCAGGGTATACACTCAGTGGCGTTGGCCAAATCCAGTGATGATTTGTGCCATTGAAGAAGGTTCTCTTGGTCTCCCGGTTTGGGATCCTAGAAGAAATCCGAAGGACAGGTTTCATTTGATGCCTATTATTACTCCTGCATATCCTTGCATGAATTCTAGCTACAATGTGTCATCAAGCACTTTGTGCATAATGACAGAAGAATTTCAGAGGGGGAATGAGATTTGTGAGGTATGATTTTTTGATTTGTGAGATATCTTGCTTTTCCCATTCAAAGTACATAAACATGGAAATACAGTTTGAAGAAAAATTTTACCTTCTTCTTTCTTTGTTCCAATGGTGAAGAAAGTAGATAAGTGAACCTTTTAGTTTATCTATTTATTTTTGGAAATTTGTGAAAGAGGACAATGGTGGATTTCATGGTTTCTGGTGCTTGCAGGCTATGGAGGCACACAAGGCTGATTGGGGTACCCTTTTTGAGCCTTTTTCCTTCTTTGACGCATACAAGAATTACCTACAAATAGACATCAATGCAGAAAATGAAGATGATTTAAGAAACTGGAAAGGGTGGGTTGAATCGCGTCTCCGTCAGCTTACATTGAAGGTGAAGTTTCTTTTCCTCCTCCCCCCTCCCCTAAAAAAAAAGTTTTTTATTTTCAGCTCTCTAATGTGTGTGCTCTATTCCCATAAAGAAAATTTTCTGTCTTTAATGTATTGTGACACTCATTCCAGCTGTTTATTTCTAACATAGATTGAGAGGCACACTTACAATATGCTTCAGTGCCATCCGCATCCGGGAGAATTTACAGACAAATCTAGACCTCTACGTTGTTCTTACTTTATGGGTTTGCAACGTAAACAAGGGGTTCCTGTAAATGAAGGTGAACAGTTTGATATAAGGTTAACTGTTGAGGAATTTAAACACTCTGTCAACTTGTATACCTTATGGAAGCTTGGAATGGAGATCCATGTAACCCATGTAAAACGGAGGAACATACCTAGCTTTGTTTTTCCTGGTGGCATTCGTCCATCTCGTCCGTCAAAAGCAACTTGGGATAGCAGGCGAAGTTCAGCTGAAAAGTCATCTGAAGCTAAAGGAGTTTCAGATGGCTTGGATGATGGAAGGAAGAGAAGGCGAATTGATGATAATGTAGCAAATACCATGAAAAGTGCCAACTCCTCTGCTGGTGTTTCTTTCAGTGGGGAAGTTAATGAGGGAAGCCCTTCTGTTGGAAATGTCTCTGTAGGGAGTGGCTTTGTGAGTGCAAATGGGGAGCCAATGGAAGAAAAATTGGAGAGTAATAGAACAGATGGTGTAAACAATTCAAAAGGCTTATCAGGGAATCTTGCTCAAGATGGGGAGCTTAATGCACAAAGTAAAGATTTGTTTGCCACCAATGATGCCCCTTTCTCTAAGGAGGCTGAGAAGCTGGCAATTGAGAAAATAATGTCTGGTCCTTACATTAATAGCCAAAGTTTAACACAAGAACTTGATGAGCTTGAAGATGATTTTGAATATAGAAATCAGATCAAAGATTCAAGGGGTAATAAAAAAGACATCTCAGTGGAATCTACATCAGCAAATATGACAGCAACATCATTGGCAAATGTAGCTGTAATGCCATCACATATATCCAGCAATGGAGCTGATCTATTTGCTTCGTTATGTCCAAGTGGCGGCTTGGAGGAGCTTGAGGTATTTTCTGCTGTCTAGAAGTACTAGATTGTTGCTTTACTACGCTCCTATATCAGATTTGCATTTTTATTTTATTTTATTTTATTTATTTATTTTTTTAATTTCTGGCTGGTTGCGTAGCTTGCATTTACTTGTGTACCATATCTCTTCTATTATGTTGCACTTTTCCTGTTTTTTTCATGCGATTAAAAAATGCACTTAAGATCCTGCCATTAGGTTTGAGGATGAAGATAAATTTTTTTTTTTTGGCCTGGGTGATGGAAAAACATTTCATACTGTTTTTGAGATAAGACTGTCAGTATACTACTTGCACACATGGGTGGTGCCTGCTATTGATGATGAAGGATCTTTTTAGGACTGGATAGAAAATTTTTTTTATAAAATATTATCTATTTATTTTAATTTTATGTTAATTTAAAGATTTTGATTATGATATGCTAATGATGTATGATGATGTGTTTTCATATTAACCTTTTTATGAGTGCACATGGACATTAGATTGGATAGATTTTAATAGTTTAAAATAAAAGTTAAAAAAACTTGATAGAAATTTGTTTTGCTTTAAAGTTGAGTTGCTTCTCTTTAGATACTGCTAGATTCAAAATCCTCGCTTAACATTGATAGATTGACCTTTATATAGTTTCTGATTCGTCTTTAGTATCTTCTCCCATTTAAATTGCTTTTTTTTTTTTGTCATATCGCTCTAGTTTCAGCTAACCTTGTCTCTTGTTTTAAAGCCTGCTGAGCTTATGGCACCATTATCTAATGGGTTCTGTTTTACTGCACCTGTGGCACAGAAGAAGCCGCATATAAGGTAATTTACGTTGCAATACTACTGAAAAGAGCAATCAACATTATGTTACAATTAAATGTTAGACAACGTGTTTTGATCTCAACTGCTTTTTACGCTCTTCTTTTTTTTTTTTTTTTTTTCAAGGCATCTGGATATATCTTGTTTTTGGCTCGCAGGTTGAACTTCACTTCTTTAGGTAAAGCTAGTGGCAAAAGCACATAAAGGGATGTTAAGCATCAGCTGGAGCCAGTCTTGTGCTTGTGCAGTTTTTTTATGAGAACCAAATGAAAAAGAGAAAAATTTTTTTTTCCCTACTTTTGTAACGTTGACATCCTATAATTAATAAATCTTGAATTTGCAAATCAATCTCCCATTTCTCGTAATATTTGATATCGGAAAGCTTATTCTATTTACATTTCTTGTTGCACAATGTTGGACTTTCAGTTTGATTACGGAGAACGTTATTCAAGGAGCATCCCTTGGAAGCTAATAGACCTCTAGGAAAAATATAGCAGTTTCTAAATTGTTCTGCAAGTAATAAAATAATTTATGAAAATAATTTTTTTCAAAACAGAAAATATTTATGGTGATTTGAGAAAAAAAGAGAATAAATGAATGTAGCCCTCTTTTCTTTTTTTTTTTTTTTTTTTTTTTTATTTATATATATATCGGTATATTATTTTAGAATGTTGAGAGTGATAATGTTTTTAAAATTACATTTCCCCCCATCAACTGGCTCATTTTTTAGTCAGAGGTGCGTCATCAATGGCAGATGAAGTCATCTGATTAGAATACCTTCCTAATTATGTCGCTTGTGTTGCAAGCAATGGCGTAATCAGTTGATTTTCTTTAATGCAATTTCCGTTATATGGATGACCAGATTTTGATTCAAATGAAAAAATTAAATTGAATCGATTTGATTTAATTAATTTAATTTTAAATTTTAATCTGTTCGGTTTTATATTATAAAAATTTTATTTATTTTGATTCGATTTAATTTTGAAGGGAAAAAATTAATTAAATTAAATTTAATTAAATAATAATTTTATATATTCAAATCGAATTAAATCAAACTGAATTGATTTTTGAATTGATATATTTTTATGAGAAATTTATGAATTATATTTAATTATATACATATAAATTATTGAATTTTGGTTTAAACTAAAGTCAAAATTAAATCAAATAACTTGAAAATCAAGTCTAAATTAAAAAATAATAAAAAATCAAAACCGATCGATTTGAATCGAACCGAACCGAACCAAAATAGAGGGTTCAGTTTGAACTAAACCAAACCGAATCAAAATAGAAGGATTCAGTTCGATTTGATTTTTTATCAATTTCAATTTGATTTGATTTTTAAAATATATAATTCGATTTTCATAATTTAATTCGGTTTGATTCAGTTTGAACTGAATGCTCACCCATACATACGTGATTCTATTTAGTTTTGTTGTTTGAATAATCGTTGAGAAAATTATTTTTTTATATATATTAATTAAAAATTATTAAAAGTAATTTAAAATAAAATTTTATAATATAAACATACTTAATTAATTTATCTAAACAATAAGCCATTTGTAAAATTATTCCAAAAATTAATCGTAGATGAAACGTCCACGCTTCATGTCAGAAAGTGGAAAGAGAAAGTAGGAAAGGGAAAGCACAAAGCAGAGTATGAGGACCCCGACCATTGTTCTTAGTATTCTTGTAATCTTTCTTTCTTCATTTCATTCATTTCCCTCGTAGGGAGTAGAGGATGATGGAGGAGGAGAGTCTAGACTATGTGCTGGTACCTATGGGCATGTTGGTGATGGCTATATACCACTCTTGGCTTCTTTTCACCATTCTCAAATATCCTCGCCGCACTGTCATTGGCATCAATGCTGAATCCCGCCATCAATGGGTCCATGCAATGATGACTGTAACTTCCATTTTTCTCTACACACTTTTCTTGTAGGAATCATTTGAGATCAGTCTTTATACTTATTACTGTTATTCTACTTGGTGGAAATGAAAATCGTTTTGGTCTTTGTTCTTCTTTTAACTTTAGTTAGACATGCCTATGATTCTGTTGTTAATTTCACTGTTTTGCCTTTCTATTCTGATTATTAATTTGATGGGGGCGCTGGTGTCAATTGCTTGTGTTGTTTTTCAAGATCTTCTTGTGCCTTTTTTAATTAGGGATGCTGTTTGCTTGTGGGTGCTTCTTTGATTTCGAGAATCACTTTTTTTTTAATTAAACAATGAGAATCACTTTCGCTGTGGACTTCTTTCTCTACTTCATCTTAACAACAAGGAAGCTAGCTGGGTTTATTGAAGATTAACATATGAAACGCTTCATGGTACAAAACATTCTTTGCACTTTTGGCTTCCTATTCTTGGATTGCTCTCATTACTTGTCCACTAGCATTCAATGTCTGTATTCTCAAGTTCTATTTT
This sequence comes from Hevea brasiliensis, assembly GCF_030052815.1. Classification (NCBI taxonomy): domain Eukaryota; kingdom Viridiplantae; phylum Streptophyta; class Magnoliopsida; order Malpighiales; family Euphorbiaceae; genus Hevea; species Hevea brasiliensis. Next base: position 100,548,164 of record NC_079494.1, read on the forward strand.
GTATATTTATTTTAGTTGTTGATTTTTGTTTCAGCTAAAAAGAATACATTTCTTTTATTGGGAAAAATCCTTGTGATTGATTATTATTATTAAAGAAAGAAGACTATGGATTTGGTTGGGAATTTTAAGAATTTTACGTGATGAAGTAATCGAGTTCAAGAGATGATCTTTCAATAATAAAATAATTTATTAACTAACCAAAACTGTGTAAATTAAACATAATTTTATGGTTAGTTACTAGCCTACAGTTTTCAGAAATATAGTGATGCAGGAGCTAAACAATTTTTTTTTTTTTTGAAGTGTCAGCTTGGCGCCCAGCAGGCACTATTTCCTAAAGCATATTAATTTGGCTGTGTATAGACATTGTTCATGGTACTGTAGTTAGGATTGGTAAAGATTGGAACTTTGTACCTGGATCTAATTTTGTTGTAGATATCTTTGGACTTTGCTTTTGCTTGAACAGAAAATATTAATTTTAAACTATGGTTCAAAAGTCTTAGTTTCTTGTAACGGGACTTGTAAGATCATTATGAGAGACTTTAAACCTACAATTCTTAATAAAATTAAGCAGAGGCTTTTAATTTGCCTTGGGAAATTTGGATTTAGCTTTCTTTGGTACAATGGATTTCTTTTTGCTTCTATAGTTGTTTGCACCTCAAGTATCTCAATATTAGCTAGAAAACACATTGTTTGATTTGTTTTGGAGTGTGGACGGCTGATTTGATATGTGGCAGATGAAGCTCTGTTTCCCTTTTGAAGTATGAGTGTCTGATTTGTTTGCCCATGATAGTTCATATATGGTCCATAATGTTGCTGGGAATGGCAACAGGGTGGGGCAACAGTAATTCCTCATCCTTGTCCCTGCCCTCTAATGGGAGAAATATTTTCCCGTCTTTGTCCCTGTAGGGATCCCTATTCCCCTGTGATATTTGGGTCCATCGATGTCTCATGGGGATCCCTATGGTTACTCATTGCACATTTGGGTCCCCATGTTCAGGGATCACTCTGCTTGGGGCTATGCCCTATCTCATAGAGACAAACTGTGGATTCCCTACCGATTTGGGGCAGATCCCTGCAGGGAATGAGCGACCTCTACACTACTGCCAACCTATATGGTGCTTTTTGTGCTGTAATTGGTAGTGTTTACTAAGAATAAGAGAGGGATATATATCAGATGGCCATATGACTGGCCACGCAAGTAACAGAGTTGACTTATCTCGAGATGTGGCCATATTTTAGAAATTGGTTGTATTATCTTGAGGATATGAAGATCAACAATTGTATCTTAAGGGCACGTGGCAATGTTAAGGAATAGTGATTGGCTGAGTCCATGACCAGATTTTTGAAGAATTGAGCAACATCTATTTGTTCATGGACAAAGCAAAAGAGAACTTCAACCAAGTATATGTTTGCAAAGTGGATCATGGCACCAGCCATGGACATTGGTGTTCATGACAATTGTTGATGGAGGTCTTAGCTGGAATAGAAGCTTTTCTTGATTCAAGGAGTTCTGCTAGAATTTGGAGCTGATAAAGATTGCAAGAGTTGAGCTTTATCATTGTCTCTGCTGCTTTTTTGGCTGGCATGATCATGAACCTCAAGGTTGAGTTCCATGACACAATATTATAGTTTCTCCCACCAGAAGGTCTAGAATTTGAATATCCTAGACACTCGCCTTTCATTACTAAATTTCAACATAAGGTAAGGCAGGGCAGTGTTTTTTGTTTTAGAGCTATTAAAACTTATTTGTAGGTCCTTATACACAACTCTCAAGTTCAACCTTTTAGGTTGATTCTTTTGTGCAGAGTCCTGTGAGAGAACTTTCCTAGCTTGTGATTACATGGTTTGATCATTATCAAGAAGTAGAAGCATTCATGGGCTGCCTATCTTCCGGATCTTGTGCCTGCATTTCACAAGATCTTTGTGCCTCTATTTCTTTTGCCTTTAGTAACTGCTTTGCTTAGTTTTTTTATATTAAGTCATGGTTTAAATTTATGGTCTTGGACCTATTTTGGTTTCTTTGGTTTGGTTTTCGTCTTGATCTCTTGTACCACCTTTTCTTTTTTTTTTTAAAATAACCTAAGCATGATACATCTTAGGTTGGGTGTATTTGGGTTGGTTTTCTGGCTTGGGTTAGACGGATGTTTATGTGCTAAGTTTTCTTGAAATTTAACTATTAATAATATACTTTGCTTATCAAAAGAAAAAAAAGAAGGAAAGAAAGAAAGAAAGCATTCATGGGCGAAAAGTCAAGAGCTGAGAAAAGTCGAGAACTCAGAAAAGTCGAGAACTGAGCTTATCTTACACTTGGATTGTAATTGATTCATTCAAGTCTATGTAAAGGGTCATTACTGTAAATTACTTCTGTACATGGATTCAGTTTTGGTATTCACAATTTGCTTTCCTTCTATCCTACTTTTTCTGCAATAGAGCTCTATATGTCGTCTTCTTGATCTCCTCAAGTTACTTCAACTTATTCAGTTCAATTCCATGGGTTGAAGAAGTTCCTGCTTAACTTCCATTGGTTTAACTAAAGCAGCATTCCTTGTTGTTCTTCTTCGAGCAAAGTAATGGTTCATTGTTCATCATACAACAATTTTTTCTTTGTTCCTGAAATTTTATTTAGAATTTAGTATTGATCCAAATTCCAATTTTAACAATATTGACTTTATAATTTCCAGGATTCCCTGAAGAATGGTGTCTTGGCAGTTCAAACAATACGCAACAGCATAATGGCATCTACACTTCTAGCAACAACAGCAATCACTCTTAGTTCATTGATCAGTGTGTTTGTGAGTAGCACATCAAACTCTGGCAACACAACCTCAAAGCTAGTATATGGAAATAAGAGTTCCATTGTTTCTTCAATAAAGTATTTCTCTATTCTGCTGTGCTTCCTTGTTGCCTTTCTTTGCAATGTGCAGTCAATCAGATACTATGCTCATGTTAGCTTCTTGGCTACTGTACCTACATCAGTACGCAAAAAGGACTCCATTGAATATGTTGCTAGAAACTTGAATCGAGGAAGCTTCTTTTGGTCACTTGGATTGCGTGCTTTTTATGTGTCCTTCCCTCTGTTTCTATGGATCTTTGGGCCAATACCCATGTTTGTGTGCTGCTTAATGATGTCATTTGTTCTTTATTTTCTGGACACAACTTCTAGTTTTACGCGGCGTCTGCACACTCACTCGTTCAGAGTGGAAATGAAAACTGATGATGTAGAATCAGCTGTTTCTTCCTAAGAGCCTTTGAGGATAGAATGTACTGATAATCCCCGTAAGTGCTCTTAACAATCTTATTATAGGATGAATGTCGGCTCAAACTCTGATTACCAACTTGTCTTGTATATATATTTAATATCACCAGGGTTCTTTTATTTATTTATTTATTTTTTCCTACATTGGATGTTATTGATACTCGTGATTTAATTTTTTTATATGTAATTTTTTATAATATAATATTAATAACGAATTAAATTTAGTCATTTATTATCATAATATCAAATTAACATGATTCTATTTTATTCTTAATTAAAGTTGGTTTATATTTTAAAAATTTTTTTTATACTTTTTAATTTTAAACAAAACTTTTTTAAAAAGCACCATAAATTAGTAGTCGGTGATGATCAATGGTATACTAATTATGATATAACTTTAATCATTCTTCTATATATTTTCTTTTAGGTAAGAAAAAAAAAACCTAATTTATTAGGTGATGAAAGTCAATTAGCTTTTAAGTTTTTGAAGTTCATGTTGAACATGAAAAATAGAAATTAATTTTAATTGGAAGTAGAATACAGTTATTCTTAAACTATTAATTTAAGTTTCTTAATTTTTAATTTTGAAAATATTTTTATATTTTACTTAAAATATATTGTTTTTAATATCAGTTAAATTTAATTTATTATTATTATGATATTAAATTATACAATTAATTGAATTTAATCTTTCATTATCATAATATTAAATCATTATATATATTTTTATCCATCCATGTTGACAGTTTAGAGGTGATTATTGCAGGCATTTTACATTTATTTGATGGGTATGTGAGAGAGCTTGTAAGAGTGAAGGTGCCTTGATAAAATTGTTATAATTTATAACAATTTTATCAAGAAGCATATTCTTTCCTTGATCCTATATATGTGCATATTTATTTTTGATAAAAAAATTAATTAAAATTTTAAATTTTAATTGAACTGTAAATACTAATTAACCGGTTTTATAGGTAATTAGTTCATTCATTTTTCTTGTTAATGAATTAAATTTAATTTATAATACTCGAAGGATGTTTAGTAATAGTCCTTCTTTTAATATATATATTATTGTCATAATGTCATTTTTTTCAGATTAATTATATAGCAGTTTGATTTAATTTGGTTAATTAATTATTTTATCAATTGTTAATCAACATTTTCTACGCGAGGAATGTCAGCGGTTGAATAAAATTGTTCATTATTATTTTTGGAATTTTAATTGGATAGCAGTGGACAACTACCACATTGAAGAAGAAATCGAATTCTTTTTTTTCAAATTGAATCAATTAAAAAAAAATTGAATGATTTTTAATTTATAACAATCTATTCATTTAATATGTATATAATTATAGTCATTAATTGGACATAATTAATGACATAAAATACTAAGTATGGCTATAAAAAGTTTGAGTTCATAAAACATTTCGAACCAATGGTATCAGAGTCATTCATTATGACTCTTTGTTGCAATCATGCGGCGCAGGTGGTGACGCCGGAATAGCAGTATTCACCTGGAGCTAGATTAAGCTAGTGCAAAGCCAGCTTATATGGGCATCGAGGTTGCAGAGTATGGTAGAATGTTATGATCCCATTGCAAGAAAACTTGTGTGTCATATATATTGAAAGTATAGGGTTTGAATGTGGGGTATATAGACATGGACCCTTCAATCTCATTAGCTAGCTTTTGGGGTGTGGTTTTCCTGAGAAATTAGTTGCTATTTGATGTTGTGAGCCATATTTATAGGATTGGGTATGATGCCTTTTCTGCCCTATTCGGGACTTATCAACTAATATCTAATCATCTTTTTCTGCATATTACATAAATGTTATTAAAAGTGTAGTGAGCTTCCCGTCAAGAACTTAGCACATCTTACCAGCATGCATCCAACTTTTAACCGAACATTCTATTTTGTATGAGCATCTTGCATTTCATCTGAACTTCTTGCTTCTTGTCCAAAAACTCTATGTTTTATCCAAATATATTATGTCCTAACCAAGCACCTTATATTTTATCCGAACATATTATATCATGACCGAGCATCTTATATTCTATCTAAACATATTATGACCATTGAGTATGGTAGCCTAGTGATTGACCTAGTGATATGGCTTTGTTCCACCCCGGTTCGTCTCTCTGTATTAGCATGATGACTAAATATTGTCTGTTTAGGAGTACAATGGGAGGTAGCGGCAGGCTGTTTAATAATTCGCCTTATTGGGTGCTACCCCGGATTCCGTGATAGGTCCCTTTCTATGGGGTTGATTTGTGATTTTGATTTTTTTTTGAAGTAAAATAGTTAACTTTTAAAAGTAAAATAGTTAATTTTTAAAAATTTAGCAATTGATTCAATGACTGGTTGCTAAATTAGCAACCAATTTATAATTGATTACTAAATTCAATGATCAATTGCTAAATTAAAGAATTATTTTAATTAGCTCTAAAATTAATAATCAATTTCTTATCGGTTGCTAATATCAACCAATTTTTATAACTAAATACAAATCAGTCACTAAAAGCAACCAATTTTCGTTCTTTTTTTTTTAATTGGCAATTGATTTACGAATAATCGATTAAAATTGATTGCTTTTAGCAATTAATTTTTTTCCCAAAAAATTTTCATCCAATTTTTTGTTTTGCTTTTTTTTTTTTAATTTGTAATTGATTTGTGAATGATTTTTGGAACCAATTTTTCCCTCCCAAAAATTCTTGCCTATTTTTTTTTTAAATTTTGATTTGCAATTGATTTGCGAATTAACAACCGATAGAAATCGATTATTATTAATAACTAATTGCAAAATTTCCGCTCAATTTTTAAAAGAAATTGGCAACCGACAATCGATTGTTAAAATCAGTTGCTAATTTGCTTATACAAACCATTATTTTTTTTCTCTTTTCTTTTATTTTTTTCATCTGTCTTTTTTCATGCTCATTTATTTTATTAATCATTTTTTTCTTTCTAACATATTTTCTTCATCATCTTCTTTTTTTCTCATCTATTTTCTTCATTATTTTTTTAGTCTATTTTCTTATTCATCTTTTTATTTCTCGTATATTTTTTCTTCATTATTTTTTTCTTTCTTATTTATTTTCATTTTCATCATTTTTACTTTCTCATCTATTTGCTTCATCATTTTTTTAACTCATCTATTTTCTTCATTTTCTTTTTTTTTTCTCATACTTTTTATTTAATTTATTTTTTTGACATAAAATAAAAATTTTTACACAACAATATTTTTTGTTAGTAAATTATTTGTAGTGTTAATTTTTAGTAATTATATATATATGGTAATTTTTTTAGTAATTTGTCTTATAAATATCTTTTTATTTTTATTTTTTTGTTAATATTTTTGATAATAGTTGATTTATTTAAATTTTTTATTTAGAAATTTAATTTTTTTATTATTTTTTAAATTAGCAACTGACTTTTTAGTTGCTAAATTAGTTGTAAATAACAATCGATTTATAAAATAGTTATAAAATTAAAGACACCAAAATTTTTGTAACTAATTATATTTCAGTTGCTATTAGTAACCTATTTCATTTGTTAAATCAACTGCTACTTGTAACGCCCTCACTTTAGGTAGTTCGTACATTCTACTATTCTGACGACTAACGTTTGTTTGAACAGCTAGGATGTCTGGAACTACAGTCAAACTATAGTGAGGAGGTATAAATTGACTGAATAAAGACCAAGAAAAATTAAGGAAAAATAAAAGAAATGAAATACAATTAGGTTAAATGAGCCGGAACCTCAGCGATGGGTGACCGTACGGGAAAGTAACGGCAAAGGCAGCTACCGATCCCAGACCCTTGAGGAATCTCGAGAAAGAGTTTTCGGGACTTAATTTAAGGGTTACAGAGGTAAAAATTACATTAAAAAAATCAAGGAAAATTCAGAGGAATTTATTTATTGGTATAGATAAAAAATGACCGGTAAGTATAACGGAGGGCATTTTAGTCATTTTAACCCCAGAGTTAAAATTTGACATAAATGTCAATTAAAATAAAATAGATTAAAAATATCAAAAATAAATTTAAATGATAAATTTTGTAAAAGAAAATAAGAAAATAAGAAAATAAGAAAAGAAAAGAAAAGAAATAAAAATTATTACTTTATATTTATGATGTCATATGACATCATTAAAAAAATTGTGGACTAATAGGAATTAAACAAATACAAAAGAAGGGATAAGATTACATTTATAAGAGATAAAAATCAATTAAAAAAAAATAAATAAGTCATCTTTTTCTCCAAAGCTCTCATGGCCGAACCACCTATTTACCCTCCCCACCATTTTTGTCTTTTTTTAGTTTGATTTCTTCCCTTTTCTCACCCTAGAACCCTAATTGGCCTTCACAAAAATTACTCTCCACCTCATAAGGAAGCCATTGATAGTGAAAAGAAGGGATAGAAGTGAAGTTGTCAAGTCACCAAGTGAGGTTAGTGCATTAAACTTCTAATTTCTCTTCTTTAAGCATGAAAATCATGCTAAACTAAGTGTAAATTTCATGAAATTAAAAAGAAATTTTGAGAAAAAGGGGTACTTGAATTTCGGCAGCCCTAAGAAGAGTATGAAATTGATGGTTTTGTTGGTTTTAAATGGGTTAGGGAAGTGGATTAACAAGGTTAAAAGTGTTAGAATTTATTTACGTAAGTGTATGTGGGATTTGGAAAAATTGAAATTAGGGTTTGATCTTGAATTGGGGATTTTGTGATTTAGCTTGTAATTGATGTTGTTGAGATATTTGTTGCCTAATTAAAGTGCTATGTATGCCAATTGAAGTAAGGGAGTTGGAGACATTTGAAATTGGGAGTGCATTTTTCATTACAGGTTTGGGATTGAATGAGTCCAGTATGTTTAATGAACCATAACTGAAATTGTGTAACTCCAATTGGTATGAGGCTAATTGAAAGTGAAACTAGACCCAAAATTACCTATTTTTCATGAAGATACCATGCCCAAATTTCGTCAAAATCTTGACCAAATTACTACCCAAATCCGATGACCATATTGTGAACTCAGAAAAATGACCAAATGAATAGTACATGTTCATTTGGCCATAACTCTCTCTAGACAGGTCCAAATGACCTGAATTTTATATTATTGGAAAGATTAGACATAGGAATACAACTCTTCTTAAGAACACCAAGCCCAGAAATGCCTCTAACCAAATGAAATTGCTGGCCCAAGTGAAGTTACCAAACTGACCAGAATCCATTCTGCCCAGAATTTTTTGGACATAAGCCTACTTGACTAGTTTTGGCAAAATAGCCATAACTTGGTTTATAAAAACCCAAATCCAATAAAATGAGTGGCAAAATTTCCACAATACATAGATCTACAACATTGATGATTTGACCAAAACCCAGAAACCAAGGAAACTAGGTCAATTTACTAGGTTAAGTCAGTATATAAATTCTGAAAATTACCTAAGTGACCATTTGACCCCAGAATACTTACTTAGTCATATCTACCACTAGAAAACTCCAATTAGGATGAGCCATACTGATCTAGAACCCTAAGAAATAGCGCTCCAACTTTGTTTTAGACATGGTCTTCAAACTATGAACATAAGAACCCTAAAATAGAGGTCAAATTTACTGACCTAAACTTGGACCCTGAGGACATAGGGTACCTGAGTCCAGGCTAGTGATTTGGCAATAATTAATTCTACAAAATTTGGAAAATTATAATTAAAATTTCTGAGTGACCATAAGACATACTGTAATAACTTTTATGAAGAACATTAGGTCTAAAAATGACTGTAACAGGTCCAATTAATTAGACTAATACAGACTCCAGAATCTGCCTAATTTTGGACCGAGAAAGAGACAGTGAACCAGTTATGGTTATTTGACCATAACTTGAGGTCTAAAACTTCAAATGATATGATTCAAAAAGGAAAACAAAAATAAGACATAGAGGAACAACTTCTATGAAGGAAGTGTAGCCAAATAAGAGCCACATCTTGGCCAATTTGCTAGGTGAATTTAAGATACTAAACCTGGACCTTGAGAAAGGTTGCTAATATGATTTGGCATATGAGATGAAATAAATTACAATAACTTGCTAAGCATGAAAATGACATGAATCAATGAAACTATGAGTATTAAATAACATTATTTTGCTTAAGTACACCTAGACTCATTTATATAGCTTGGATCAATTGGTATACCAATTAGGGACTACATATTGCAGTACTGCCTACAGGGATAATCACTGACAGACAACATATGTCTAAGATGATTGTTCTACTGACTTTATGCCTGCCCAATGGCTATAGTGCCAATTTTTATTATTACTGGCTTATGCCTGCCCGTTGGCCTTGTGCCTAATATGACCGTTGTATACTGGGTAGACATACGAATGTCTAACCAGTATATTCTTGTGTATCCAGTTTTTATAGTCTGTCATAGGTTACTTGGGCACAGTTATGAGAAATAAAATTTTAAATTCAAACAAGTATATGAGAGAACCATTAATATAAATTATATAAGACCGAATATAAATTACATGAATAAAAAGATCTCAATTAATTTAATTGCTTCCAAAGTTTGATAAACATGAAAAAAAAGGGATTGTAAATTCATATAATTATATATTACCTTATAAGGTTATACTTAAAATAATTATTTTAAATTGTTTAGTTATTTTTCTTTATATATGCACCACTAAGCGTTATGCTTAGCGTGTTGGTTTTTCCATCGCGTAGGTACAGGAAACCCACAACAGCAGCAGTAAAGCCTAGATAGGACTTGAGCAGATCCGCTACAGTGTAGATTGTCACCTTATCAATCATTTTGGTAGAGCTCATGTATAGTTAGATTTTACATTTTGATATTGTATGTAATTAAATGATGTAAATCATTTTTGGATTGTATATAAATTGTAAATATTGTACTTGACTTTATATGAATGAAATGAGTTATTCTATTTTCTTGAAAAATTTATATGAGCAAATGAGACATGATGTGATGAATGAATAGTTGAAATGGATATAAATTATTTTAACAGGTAATAGTAAAACCCGGCATGCATTAATTAAAAATAAAGGAGATTCTGTCTGGGTCTCCACAAAAATAAGATATGATAAAAAAAACAAATTTCTACACGTAAGATAATAAAGTAAATAGACATTAAATTAATATTGTACCCAACAAGACAGGATAGAGTGCTCTGACACCGAATGTAGTGTGCTTTACTCGGCTACACTGTAAGTAGATGTAGGGTGTTACGCTACTAGTAACCGATAGTTTTTTTATCAAAAGTTTTTATCTTTTTAAAATTAATTAATTTGAAAACTGATTTAGTTGTCGATTAATATTTGCAACCAACGTTATTGCAATCTACTAAATTAGTTACTAAATCGATTAGCAATCGATTTTAATGTATTAACAATTGATTCGATTGATTACTAATCCAATTTATTTTTCAGTGAGATGAACTTAATTAATAACCATTAAATTAAATATTTATATTTAAATTCGTATGTTTATTATATATTTTAATTAATTTTATATAAATTTTAATATAAATATTTGATCTAATAGTTATTAAACTTGTTTTTACACGATATCGATCTTATATTAAAAACATCTAAACTTTACTTTCTGCATTGCATTAATGGGTAGTTGTTTTTTTTTTTTGTTTTTTTTTAAAGCCACATAATTCTATTTGTAAAAGGGATGTTGTAAGATGCTTTACTATAAATAAATAGATTCTTAGACCTAGACCTAATTTCTCTAAAAAAGATTAGAAATTCTAGCTTTTTAAAATAATCAATTGATAACTAATGAATAGTATCGACAATCATGCTAATAGACCGATACGGACTATCAATAGTTAGATGCTTATTATTGTATGTATTATTTACATATTTGCGCATTTAAAAAAAAACATTTTTTTTATAATTTTTAGCATTTAGATATTTAATAAAATAATTCAATAATTTTTAGCATTTAGATATTTAAGGCAATAATTCAATAAAAATAATATATATTTTTTTAAAGATAAATTATTTTCTTTAAAAATAATTTAATTTTTTTATTAATAAAAAAATTAAATTATTTTTAAAGAAAATAATTTATCTTTAAAAAAATATATATTTTTTTAAAAGTCATTTTATAAACTTTAACAATCTTATTAAAATGAGAAAATATTGATACATAAATAATACAAATATACACAATTAGCTTAACATTATAACCAAACAATAAAATGTATAAATTATTTTTTACAAAAATAAACGGAGCTTAAGTGTAAAATAATAAAAATAAAGTGCACTTTCACGATCCTCACGTAGAAAACATTAGAGAGAATGAAATTAATTTTAAGTCCTCAATTGGAACATATTTTCAATACTAATTTTTTCATAACATACATTGCGACTGAGCTTACAATAAATTTAAACTTTAATAACACTATTTTAATATCATTTTATATATAATATCAAAGTAACATATTTATACATCAATATAACATACAAAATAATTAATAATATATACAATATTATGTATAATAGTGCTATAAATTAGTATGAAAATGTTGTTTATAACTTTATATTGTAAGATTTATGCATATCACTGGATACTTACTAATAATTTTTATTAACAATATATTTTGAATTTTTAACGGTATAAATTAAGGTATACATTAATTTGTTGTATGTTGTGATTTTTTTAAATTATATATAAATAAATATTAGAGAGTAATAATATATATGAAACATATTTTTTCAGTATAAATATATAGGTATTAAATAATAATTATAAATATAAAATATAATTGATACATCATGATAATGCATTTAATTATAATTCACATAAATAAAACGACAATTAAATTAAATAATTTTATTTTTAAAAAATCATACACAAATTATAAATTTTAAAAAATTAATTTTAAAAAATTATGTACTTTAAGAACGATTTTTTTTTACATCAAAATAATATGGAATAAACATGTAAAAGATATATTAAAATTATTTTAAAAAAATATTAATTATAATTAATTTTTTTACTATCTTACAAATTTTATTTATGATAAATATATTCTTTAAATGAAATTTTATTTATATATACACACACAAATACTAAGCCTTCAAAAATATCTTCTAAGAATAAGCCATTTGACAATTTTAAAAAATTGTCATGTGGCATTTTAATGGATTAAATTAATATAATTTAAGAAATAATAAAAATAATCTGTTAACAAAAAATTTTCAAATATTAGAAGTTAAATATTATATATCTTTATATTATCTGTCAAATAAAAAAAATTATATCAGCTAATTTAAAAAATAATAAAAATAATATGTTAACAAACTTATCTTCCTTTAATTATTAGTATAAAATATTTAAAATAATTGGTTTTCTTGGATAAAAACTAACTATGTTTAAAATTTCAATTTAACCCTTTTTTTTTATATAAGGGACATAAAGGGAGTGCTTTGTAGCAAATCGATGGACTAGAATTATCACTTATTTGGTTGGTTTAATTAATACTTGGGTGTTGGTTTTGATCAACGCCATCACCTACCCTCCATCTCAGGTCGATGTTTGATGATAAAATGAAATGTTTGTGCTCATAATGTGGAGGATGCTTATCTTTGAAATTAAGAAAGTGGAAAGGGTTTTTGGTTTGAGCTAAAAAAACATAAAGCTTGCGATTTTTTGTTCCTGAATTATTATGAGACTGATGTTCTTGATCATACATTTATTTTTTCTAGATGTAGATTTTCAAGTTTTGTAGAACAAAACACATATTGCAATCAAGGTACATGTGTCGTCTTCATAAAATGAATACATTCTTATAGGGATTGTGCTTTCGGAGCTTGTTGTAATAATCTTTCATATAAGAGTAGAATATTCAGTAACATTTACCTATAATTGCCACAACTTTAAAAAAATAAAGGGGATGATGAGCGGACTTGCATGTCCATCTTAAAAAAAAGAAAATACTAGACAAAGAAAAAAATGATAAAGATTGAGAGATGGAAAAGAATTATAGTTTGTGTAGTTTCCATCCACGAGAAGTTTTAACCATTTGAAATAATTCTTGGTTCTTACTTTATTCAAATCACATTTGAATATGGACCAAAACAAGACCAATTGTCAAGCGCTCTCACCACCCAATGCCCATTACACTTTTTTTTTTTTTTTTAATTATATATATATATATCCATCATTAATTGTATGGTATAATTTTATTTAAAAAATATAAATTATTTAGAATTTAAAAGTATTAAATATTTAAAATTTTATTCAAAATTTGAAATTTATTTTATTAGATAATTAAAGTTTAATTGAGTTTGAAATTTCATTTTAACTTATATTTTTTAATTATAAATTTAATTTGCTTAATTTAATAATTTTATTTTAACAATATATATTATTTTATTAGTATTTAGTCTAAACTGAAATAATTGACTAAATTAAAATTTTGAATTAATATTTTACTTATTAGGTAATTTTGATTTGATTCTATTGATTTTTTTCCCTTATCAAAACCAAATCAAACTAATTAAATTGGTTTAAAAAAAAATCAAAATGAACTAGTTAAATATTTATTTAGGTTAAAATAAAAATTAAATGTAAGAAATTTTAATTATTACAGCATAATGTGCGGAAAAATGACTAGTTAATTATAATTTTAGAATAATATTTAAATTTTGTTATATTTACCCAAATTACTTTTGCTTCTTGAATATATTTTAAAATTAAGCTACTATATATAGATGACAATATAAATATAATGAATATGTTAATATATTTTGTTACTAAACTTTAACTTTGATTTAGAAAAATCTTTATGATACGCAGTAGCCGATTTATAGATTAAAAAAGAAAAATTAAAATTTTACTCCTCTCTATCTCTTTCTCATTCTCTCATCTTTTTATGGTCAAATAATTGATAATTATTTATTAATAAATTTATTTTATTTTTATAAATATTATTTATTAATTTTAGTAATAAATTATTTATTAATTTACATATTTTATTTTCATTAATATAAATTTTATTATACATGATCAATAAAAAAGGAATGACTGAATAAATAGTAATTTTTATCTATGGAGAATGTTGAGAATATTTTATTTTTATTGGATTGCTAGGGGATGACTGTTTATAAGTTGATACTATCTCCTTCTCAAACTCTCTCATTCTATCTCTTTCTTCTCTTTTTGCCTATGTCTTTTCTCTTTCTTTGGTCTTGTTCAATAATAATTTTTAAAATAGTGTTTAGTGTTTGGAGTATGGTTAAAACACTATCTCTATTATTTATACTGTTTAATGACATAAATGTTTATACTAATATTTAGAGATTGAGAGAGTAGATTATAAACTGTTATCCGTCCTAACTTTTAAAATAGTATTTAGTATCTTAATTATAGTAAAAAAAATGATATTATTATTTTTACATTTAACTGCTAATCTAACAACTATTTTATCCAATACTTTTGCTTTAAACCACTATATAAACAATTAAACACTAACAATTAATATTTAATAACTATCAGTGAGTAAAATAACTAACAACTATTAGAGTAGCTAACTGCTACTAAAACAGCTAGTATTGCTAAATGAACCTTTTGTATTTGTTGTTACACTCATTTCATATAGGCATTTTAGGGTAGTTTTGCATTTACTTTGCCCTTATTGTTTAGTTTTTTTTTTTAATATGCTTTTAGTCTTTATTTTAGATAAATTGTTAATTTTAGTTACTTTATATTTATTTTTGAAATTTTGATGTTTTTAATAAGTTTTGTGGTGAATTAAAGGCCAATGATGCATTAGGAGATGATTTGAGGAAGTTTGAAAGCTTGAAGAACGGAAAAAGTTGTAGAAATTAAATTTTGAAATCCAAGCTTGTTGAGATTTTCTTAATATGTTGCTTATGGTATGTCACATTACTTAGCCGATAACATAGGGCAAGTCTTGTCAAGCACAGCTGAATTCAAGCATCTTTAGAATTTTGGAAATAAAAATCATTGAGATTTGCATGAGAAGTAATTGAAGATCTTACTTATGGCATGTCCCTTTGCTTAAGATGTAGCTTGGGTTAAGCTAGAAGTCAAGCGCCATTGCAGCACAAAAACCTGACGAGAGTTGCTGAAAAACTTACTTACCCTATATCGATAGGCAGTGCAGCGCCTGAAACCTTACTTAAGATTTTGCTTAAGGTTAAGCAACTCTATCAGCAGACACTTCAGAAATGTGAAAATTTATGTTGACTTAGAAATTTCTACACATCATTTCCTATCCATTCATTTATCCTTATCCATTTTTAAGTATACTTTAAGGCAACTTTTGGGATCATATAAAAATATATTTTTCTAGTTTTTGCCCTAAGAAGAAAAAGGAGAAATAGAGAGAAAAATGCAAAAAAAAAAAAAAAGAAGGAGAAGAGAGGATGCCATTTCTGCTGGAGAGTTGTTGTAAGTGATGTTCAACTGCAGTTTTTTAAAGTTTTAGGCTTCTCTTTACTTGAGTTTTTCTATTCTTAGTCTATTTGTATGTTTCCTTTGTTAGTTATATCATTTCCTCTCGTAAATTTACTATGATAGAATATTTTTCTAATATTTTAGAGTTGGGTTGTAATGTTTTGAATTTATTTGTCAATTGGGATTGAGTTTTATCTAGATTTATTTAAATTTGAGTTTTGATTCTCTTCCTTGTGTGCTTTATGACTTATCAAATGTTGGATCCCATTAGGTCTAGTTTTTAATCTTTGATTGAAGGACTAAAAGATGAAAATTATTGATAGATAATTAAGGATTTAAACTTAAAAACACCTAGTTTAGAAATAAACTAGGGATTTAAGAGGATTAATTGATTGGTTACAAAACTTAGTGGGTTTTAAGTGAATCAAATATCGTACATAAGTATGTTTTGTTTTCTTAAAATACTTATCGACACCATATTTTGGCCGATTATCGAAGTCAATGAACTTTGAAAATCAACCCCCAATCGACATTCTTCGGTTACAAGTGACTCGATCAGGAAATAAACCGATCTCGCATCTAGTCGAATGTTTGCCAATCTCTCGACAAAGGAGATCAAACCAATATCAGGTCTCCATGTCATCCAATCTCATTTTCGATCTCTCATCAAAGGAAATCAAACTAATATCAGGTCTCCGTGCCATCCAGCCTTATTTCCGATCTCTCCTTTATAAATATTGTGGAAAATCGTTTAATAAAGTTAAGGTTTCAGTTCGACTTAATGGTGTTTCCGATCTTCAGTATTCAAATCAAGTTTTCAACTTTAATGATCTAAAGTTCTATCTGGTGTTTGGTTTCGGCTTAGGCCGATCTCATGGTTACAATGTTCTTCCGACCTCTTATACTTAGATTAATAATCGCTTTTAAGTTTGATGTCCTAATACGTTCAAACAATCAAGCACTCATATAATTTGGATACTTTCCGATCTCATCAAGAAATTAAACAAAAGGGATTTCATTTCATCTCAAAATAAAGGTTACAAGTCATTTGGCTGGAGGGTCACCCCTAGCATGTTCTCCAGGTACATTGACATTTCGCTCATTCTCTCTCTCTCTCTCTCTCGGTTTCCTCCTCGCTTTCTTCTTCTTCTTGAGGAGCCAGATCCACCATCTCAGTTCGGCCATAACAGCATATAAGCACGAATACTTGTGAGTGGCCGCTTGATCCTTCAATTCCATTACCATGGCACCCTCATCCCTACTCAGGGCGACCTTCTTTGGAATTGATGAGCCCAGATATTGCCAGCTACGTGGGAAACCTTCAAAACCGTTTGGAATCTTGCTCCTCAACATAAAGAAGCAATTCTTCCAATTCCTCAGTGAAGAGGGGAGATCGGTAGAAAGCCCACAGTACGGTTTGGCTTGGAAGAACCAATACTCGTCGTCTTTTCGATGAGTAAGTCTATCCAGCTTGGCAAAAACCTTCGTTGTAGGCTCGAGCTTCTTGGCTTGGCATAAGCCTCTAAAAGGCATCAGAATTTGCCATGAGTTCAGATGTACTTGGGCTATACATACGTGGTGGAGCTTCAGAACGTCCTTGTAGAAGTTATCAAGAGGAAATCGGAGCTTGCTTTTAATTGCTCTTTGTACACCATGATAAGATCATTCTCATCGAAGAAGTGATCGGCCCGGTGATCGCCGTGGCATTTGATTAGTTGAAATGAGTCGATCCGCAGATTGTACTCCTGGCTTATAGTTTGAAGATCGGTTTCCCTCAAAACCGAAGGCAACTCATCAATGGGCAAGTTGTCTCTCCTTAAAGATCCCCCTTGCCTCGGTCGGGCAGCCGAACCGGTTATCGGAATGAGGGCCATGCTGGTTTGACCACCCGATCTGATTATGTCGCCCTCTTCCGAGGTCCACGAAACATGGACAGAAGGTGGGCTTGCAGCTCCCTGACCCTCGGCGCTGCTCATTTTTAGTGAAATAAAAGAAAGTTCTAGAATGGGAGAGATCGGGAAGAGGGGCCTGATATGAGACAGATCGGAAAAGAAGAGGGTCATAATAGAGAAAGCGAAAGGAATAGAGATCGAAAAGCACAGAGAGGATGAGATGACTTCCAATAACTCTCTACATAATCAGAGCCGAGGTAGTTAAAGTGTTGTAGGCGTGAGCAAATCTTTACTGCACGCCTCATTTGCAGAATCGCCCACATTGCTGACAGACGCCAAAAACAGTTATGGCAGTTCTGTACATCACAATCCCCACCGTTGATCATACTTGTAAGGATGAACCCAGAGCCCTTGGATCAAAAGGCAGACGACAGGTCCGACGCCTTTTATTCCCAGCCTTCAGATTTGTCCTGACAGGCAAGATACTGAGCCGTTGGATTAAGAAGAGAAAGGACAGATATTCTGAATAGGATCCCAGCCATCCGTTTTGATTCCCTTTAATTTTCAGATGTTGGATTATGTCCTTTAAAATCCAGACCTTCCATCTCCACAGGAGAGATCCTGACCTTTCATTAGGAGCACCCGTTCCCTATAAATGCCTGCATGCAATACTGTAGAAGGGGACGGACGAAAAAGGTGGTAGTAATTATAGTGAAAAGGCTCTGAAATTTAATTCAGTCTTGTTGCTTTGCCATTCTAAGCGTGCATGAAAATTGAGAAACTTTAGAAACTAGTTTTCTTGAGTATCTCCAGTGATAGAGAGTTTTCGAACCCTGAAATCCTTCATTTTCAGTTTGTTCATCACTCTACTACACCATTTCCGTTCAGTCTCGTCTTCATCACCCCAACATTAACACATTATTCTTTCAACTTGATCTCATTCTGACTCGGTTTCCGTCGCTTCGGTTCAACTGCATTTTAACCTGGTCCTCGCAATCCCAAAGTAAGCATTGGTCCTGGAATCACCAGCTTTCAACTCTACAATACTTGTGATCTCCAGAGTCAGTTTGATATCCTTGACCTCACACAGGCAAGTGCCCGGACTGTCATTTGGGCGAATGCTCGCGTCTTACTTTCTTTGTTTTTATTCTCGAAATTTTCATTAAATTCAGTCATACTAAAGATCCCATGTCGATCCTTCCGACCAATATTTATTCTCTTGAGTTTACTTTTTCCCTTCATAAGTTCACGTTATTTATTTGTCCTTAGTTTTTATTTCCTTCGAACATAGGTGTTCCAGTTACGGGTAACTTATAGGTAATTTAGTAGCAATGTCCTAACGTGATAGTTTCTTTTGAATAAGTAAAAATAATCAAAGAATGAATAGGGAATCAGAGGAAAAGTTATAAGGTCGGGCTACTAAGCGAGTCAAGGAAATAACATAATAGAGTGGGAATCGAGATAAGACCCCAGATTAGTAACCGAGAGAGATCGGATATAGCCAGCCAAAGAGTTCGGATAAGATAGTCACGTATGAGATCGGTGAAAAGTTTGGTCTTATATCACAAATACATTAAGAGGTCGGGGGAGATTTTTACCTAATCTTCATTCAAACAAAAACACGGAGATCGGAGGAGAGTTCTTATCCAAGATCCTTCATTAAAACTTTAAGCCGAATACTTTAAGAGGTTGGGAAAGAGTTCCTACTTGGTCCTCATTCAAATAAAAAATGTGGAGATCGGAGGAGAGTTCTTATCTGAGATCCCTCATTCAAACTTAAAGCTGAACACTTTAAGAGGTTGGGGGAGAGTTTTTACCTGATCTTCATTTGAATAAAAAATGAGGAGATCAGAGGAGAGTTCTTATCCGAAATCCTCCATTTAAATTTTCGAACCAAAGAGGTCGGGGGAGAGTTCTTACTTGATCCTCATTCAAATAAAAATGCGGAGATCGGAGGAGAGTTCTTATCCGAGATCCTTCATCAAATTTTAAACCAAACACCCAAAGAGATCGGGGGAGAGTTCTTATCCGAAATCTCCCACTCAAAACTCTTAATAAAATATATCTAGAGATCGGGAGAAGCTCCTTACCCGAGCTCTCTTAACAAAATTCAAACTAAATGACATGACCCCAATACACAAGACAATTTCACTCAAACACTTATTCACTAAAGGGCCATCTTACGAACTTATGTTTCTGGGCAACCCAAGATAAGTGAAATATCAAACATTCCTTTATTTTGCACAAAGGATTAACATCATTACTATCCCAATCCCCTAATTACCCTTTTAATTTATAGAAGAGCATAACATTAAATCTGTTTACCCTCATTGAGGGACGAGGTGGCGTGCCTAACACCTTCCCCTCCCGTATATGGACCCCGAACCTAGAATCTCTGTTTTCGAAGTGGTTTCTTTTAATTTATTTTCCCAAATGGTTTTCTGTAATTTCCCTCAAAATTAAAGTGGCGACTCCTCACTCTTTCCCACTTCAGTGAAGAGCTTTCGTCCAGGCGACCGCAAAATACCTTGCTCATTTCATTCTAGCTTCTTTACATTGTTCTTTTCTTCTAATGATATCCTTTTTTTCTATGTTCATTGATGCGTGAATCCGTAAGTATATGGATCGTATCAAGTAATAAAGTGATAAGTAAAGTATCATTCCTACGAGGAATTGTGTTTGAGTACTAGACTATGGTTGTTTCAATTATTTAGACTAATAGCAATTTATAAGAACTAAATTAACTAAATGCAGCAATTTAAATGGAAAATAAAGAAAATAGATGTGACACCCCTCACCCGTCTACAGTGTAGCCGGGTAAAGTATGTCCCATTTAGTGCCAGAGCATTTTAACTTATCTTATTATAATTCCCAGATCTTAATTTATTTATTAAATAGCTTTCAAGTGAAGTTTATATCATGAATTGAAAATTTTAATTAATTTGAAGTTGTAAAAATTTTATAGAAAATTCGGCAGAGTGCTAGCTAAAAATTGAGAAAACAGTTCTTAAAAAACCTGTTAAAAATACTTCTAATATATATGTCATATTCGCAACTCCAATAAAAATCAATACAATTTCAACATATGTCAATATTTCATCTCAAACTCATAGTTTCATTCATCCCATACTATCACATAATTATACTCAATTTCATAAAGAAATACTCAAATTTTATTAATTTGCATAATTTACAATGATTACACAGGTTCATAATTTACAATACAAACAAATACATAATTTGCAAAATGCAAAACTACTAACCAGCCTAATGAGTCCTACCCAAGACACTGCAGATGTGGTGACACTAGAACACAATGCAGATCGAGACACTCACCCAATCTGAGGTCTGCTGCGCTCTCTATCTATCTCACCAGTACCTACGCGTGGAAAAAGTGACGCACTAAGCAATACAGCTTAGTGGTGCCAATATAAAATAAAAATAAACTAAAATAAATAAATATATAAAAATTATGTTATTATTTCATGTAGACTAGATTTCTGGTAATTAATCATAATATTATTAATTTTAGTACTTTTTATGTTCATTATTTGGTTATAAATTATTAATACTTGTTTTAATTGCCCAAGTAATCTATACTATTTGACTAGACTAGATAAACAGGTAAAATGGCACTGGGTACCAAGTACCTCGGGCCGTCACACCATCAGTCACAAAGTATCTGTCAGGTGTGCAACAGAACGGCTAATAAGCCATATCAAATATCAGACATAAAGCCAAGTGTATCAATCATAGCAAAATGGCCATAGGCCATAATATCACAAAATGGCACAATATGCCATAAATCATGGAATGGCACAAAGCCATAAGTAGTACTGCTATCGAAACTCTATTGGCATTGTAACCTAACCAAACCAATCATACTAGGCATACTGGGGCATGTTACAAAGTTAATTGTTTAATTCTTTGCACTTAATGTTTGATGGTTACTATTTACCATACTATTCATGCGTAATTATTGACTTTTTCATAATTAATAGGTAGGCCAGTTCTAATTACACTAAAATACCACATTTTGCATTTTACATTTGTTGGCATTGGTTGCCAATGTCAATTCAAAGCTTATTGGAAGTTATTTCAAATTTTCAGATTTGGTCACTTAGGTTTACTGTTCCATTGGACCAATCTACAGTGAGAAATTGGCTAAATTTTATTCAATCAAAGTTATTCCTTAATGTGTTTTCCTAAATTCCCTTTTTGAACCACTCCATTTGGAGTTTTTTTAGCTCAAGTTATGGCATTTTTACTATAACTGGCTGGATTGATCATTGTCTAGATTTTTTGGGCAGAATTTGGTTCTGGCAGTTTTGGTATCCTAATTTTGGCTAGCAATTTGAATTGGTTATGGTTAGAATTTGGGTTTCTCTTCTTCATAAAAGTTGTTCTACATTGTCTAAGCTTTCTAGAGGTTCAAGAATAAGGTCATTTGGACCTCTCTACACAAAGTTATGGCCATATGAACAAATACTATTTATTTGGTCTTTTTCCAGGTCCAGAATTTTAGTTACCAAGATTTAGGTAATTTTTAGGTCAACTTAAGTTAGTTTTCTGGGTAGGGTCTCTTCACAGAAAATGTGGCATTATATCCCTAATTTCACCTTCAATTAGTCTTGTACCAATTAAAGCTACACAAGCCAAGTTATGGCTGCCCAAACACACTGGACTCCAAGTCTAGAATTTCCAGCAAATGGGCAGCACCACCAATCCATAACTCCATTCCACAATTCATTCCTAATTAAGGTCAATTATGCTCAAATGGTTACTAATTGACCATTAGAACACTACTGCACCATTAATTCAACAAAACTCTAATTTTTGCTCAACCCTAATTCCCAAAGTTTCAAATTTTGCTTCATACATATAAATCAAAGTTCTAATACTTGTATACTCATTATAAACTATCACCACACCATTTCAATTCCATTAAAAATTCATCAAGATCATCTTCAACTCATGGCTACCGAAAATTAAGGAAGGTCCAAACATGCATGTTTTTGTTCAATTTTTACAAATTCTAGCTCACTTCAATGTCTTACCAAAGAATATAATGAGAGAGAAAAAGGAAATGGGCACTAATCTCTTGAAGCAATATTCTAGGGTGTCCAAACTTCCACTTTCTCTTCAATTCTTGGTAGCCAAACACTTTAGCAAGATTGGGTGACAAGTTTTAATGAAGGGATTTATGGATTTTGGAGTGGGAAATCAAGGTTCATCAAGGTATGATGAAGGAGCATCAATGGAGGGAAGAGAGCGAGGAATTTCGGCTAAGGAAGAAGATGAAAATAGTAAATGATTTTTTTTTTATGTAATTATCTCTAATTAGCTTTTATTTTTAAGGTTGTCCAAATATGATTGGTGGATAAAATTTTAATGATATAATAATGATGTCATAATTAGGTTTTCATTTCATTTTTATTTTCTTTTTCTTTCTTTTTTCTTTACTCATTTTTAATTAATTTTTCATCAATATTTATTTATATTTTATGTCATAAATCTCACTTACTTGGATGGACAAGTTGGTCAAAAATCATCTCTAAAAATGAAATGACCAAAATGCCTTTTGTTTAGCTTAAGGAGCTAAAATTATCTGTATCGATTTAGAAAATTTTCTTAGCATTTTCTTGACATTCTATTGTCATCTAAGTCTCAATAACTCTTAACTGGAGTCCCAAAAATTATTTCATAGGATTTTCCCATGGGTTTAAGGTCACTAACTATCTTCACAGTCGCTTCTCGTTAGGTCACCCATTGTCGGAGCACCGATTCATTTAACCTTGTTGTATTTTATTACTTAAATTTTTCCTTAATTTTTCTTATCATTATTTGGTTTATTTATGACTCCTTACTCTAGTTTAAATATAGTTCCAGACATTCTGGCTGTCCATATAGACATTTGTCACTGAAATAGTAGAATGTACGGACTACCTAAAGTGAGGGCGTTACAGCTCTTACCCTCTAACAAAAATTTGGTCCTCGAAATTTACCTGATGCAAATAGTTGAGGGAACTGTTGCCTCATTGTCTCTTCACTCTCCTAGGTTTCCTCTTCGTTGTTGTGGTGCCTCCAAAGCACTTTCACCAGTGGAATCTGCTTGTTCCTCAATTCCTTCACTTCCCGAGCCAGGATCCTTATGAGTTCCTCTTCATATGTCAAATCTGGTTGGATTTCTATTTCTTCCATGGAGATGACATATGAAGGGTCTGATCTGTACCTTCTCAGCATAGACACGTGAAACACATTATGGATCTTGTCTAACTCTAGTGGTAAAGCTAGCCTGTAGGCCACTGAACCCACACATTCAATGACTTCATATGGGCCAACAAACCTACGGCTTAACTTACCCTTTCTTCCAAACCTTAATACATTCTTCCATGGTGAGACTTTGAGAAACACCTTGTTGTCAAATTCATATTCTATGTCTTTTCTCTTCAAGTTAGCATAAGACTTTTTGTCTATCTGAGGCAACCTTCAAATTGGCTTTGATTAACTTCACTTTCTCCTCAGTTTGTTTCACCAGGTCTAGTCCCACAAGTTTATCTTCGCTCAGTTCAGTCCAACATAATGGTGTTTTGCACCTCCTCCCATACAGTGCCTCATACGGAGCCATCTGAATGCTAGCTTGGTAGCTATTATTGTATGCAAATTCTGCTAGTGGGAGGTATCTGTCCCAACTTCTCTGAAACTCAATAACGCAACTTCTCAGCATGTCCTCAAGGACCTATCACATATTTCATGTTATTATTATCATTTCAATTTTAATATTTGTAATAATTCAATGAGTTTTAAAGTTTACTTGAATTACTCGTTTCGATTGTCCATCTGTTTGAGGATGAAAAGCCATGCTAAAATGGAATTGTGTGCCCAAGGCTTCTTGTAACTTCTTCCAAAATCTAGATGTGAACCTTGGGTCTCGATCAGATATGATGGAAAGTGGGATTTCATGTAGTTTAACTATCTCACTGATATACAACTCTGCTAGCTTCTCCAGTGAGTAGTCAGTTTTAACTGGTAGAAAATGTGCTGATTTAGTCAATCTATCTACTATCACCCATACTGCATCATGTTTCTTCTGGGTGAGAGGTAGACCACTAATAAAATACATGGTGACCCGATCCCATTTTCATTCAAGTATGCTTATGGGCTATAATAAACCTGATGGAACTTGATGTTTTGCCTTGACTTGCTAACATGTCAAGCATTTAGTCACATAGTTAGCTATGTCCTTCTTCATACCAGGCCACCAGTAGTGAGGTTTCAGATCATGGTACATTTTTGTACTTCCTGGGTGCATAGCATAAACAATGTGGTGTGCTTCTTTCAGAATACTGGTATTCAATTCCCCATTATCTGGTACACACACTCTTCCTTTGTAATATAAACAACCATTCTCTTTCATTTCATATTCTGTCTCTTTGCCCTCTGTGATTTTACCCATAATAGCCATTAGTTTCTCATCTACCTTCTGCCCATCTTGAATCTGCTGTAGCAGGTTTGGCTTCACTTGCAACTCAGCCAAAATAGCTCCATGATGAGCTAAAGACAAACAGGCATGCAATGATCTCAATGCTGCAATGAACTTCCTGTTCAAGGCATCAGCAACTACATTTGCCTTCTCAGAATGGTAGTCAATCACACAATCATAGTCCTTCAGGAACTCAATCCATCACCTCTGTCTAAGGTTGAGCTCCTTCTAGGTTGGCAAATATTTTAGACTTTTGTGGTCTGTGTAAATGTAGCACTTTTCACCATACAAGTAATGCCTCCATATCTTCAGTGCGAAGATAATTGCTGCTAACTCCAGATCATGAGTAGGGTAGTTCTTTTCAAATGGCCTTAGCTGCCTGGAAGCATAGGCGACCACTTTCCCCTCTTGCATTAGAACACACCCTAACCCATTATGTGAGGCATCACTATAAACCACAAAGTCTTTTCTAGACACTGACTGTGTTAACACTGGTGCCTCTATCAACATAGCCTTCAACGTCTCAAAACTGGCTTGACACTTGTCATTCCAATCAAATTTGACATTTTTATATAGCAACTTGGTCAGTGGAGCAATTATCAGAGAAAATTCACAAACCTTTTGTAGTAACTAGCTAGCCCCAAGAAGCTTCTGACCTCAGTTGCATGTCTGGGAGGCTTTCATTTCATCACTGCTTCAATTTTCTTGGGATCCACTCTAATCCCATCAGCTGATACTATGTGTCTAAGAAAGGAGATCTCACTCAACCAGCAGTCACACTTGGATAACTTAGCATACAACTTCCTTTCTCTCAGATAGTTTACAGAACAATCCTCAAATGCTCATCATGTTCTTCTCTGCTCTTAGAATACACTAGTATATCATCAATGAAGACCACTACAAACCGATCTAGGTATGGATGGAAGATATAGTTCCTAAGGTCCATGAAAGCTGCTAGTATATTTGTCAAACCAAACGGCATCACCAGAAATTCATAGTGCCTATACTGAGTCCTGAATGTAGTCTTAGGCACATCCGCTTCCTCTACCCTTAGCTGATGATACCTTGATCTGAGATCAATTTTGGAATATACACCTGCTCTCTTCAATTGATTAAACAGATCATCAATTTTGGGCAATGGATACTTGTGTTTCACAGTCGCTTTATTTAACTGTCGGTAATCAATGCATAGCCTCAAAGTCCCATCCTTCTTTTTCACAAATAGCACTGAAGCTCCCCACGGTGACACACTGGGGGTGTATGAACCCTTATCCAGTAACTTTTGCAACTGGATTTTCAACTCCTTCAATTTAGTGGGCGCCATCCTATAAGGAGCAATTGAGATTAATGCTATACTCGACATTACCTCAATGGAAAATTCTACTTCCCTTTCTGGTGGCAAATCAGGCAATTCTTCAGGAAACACATCAGAGAAGTCACTCACAGTGGGAATGTCATGGAGACTAGATCTAGCCTTTCTAGTATCAACCACATGTGCCAGGTAGGCTTCACAACCCTTCCTGATCAGTCTCCTTGCAGCAGTGGCTGAGATGACATTAGATAGAAAATCTGTCATTTTCCCCACAACTATTATTTCATCATTCTTAGGAGTTTTCAATGTAATCCTCTTCAATCTATAATCCACTATTGCCTGATGATATGGTAACCAGTCCATTTCCAAAATCACGTCAAACTCGTAGAAAGGCAATACAATCAGGTCTGCCGAGAACTCATACCCCTGAATCCTCAATGGGCAACTTTTGCACACTCTATTTACCACCACATTGTGGCCTTGTGGGTTAGTGACTAAAATGTTTTGGTCACTTTCCTCAACTTGAATTCCCCTTTCCACGGGTAATTCAATGCAGATGTATAAATGTGTGGATCCTAGATCCATCAATGCATGCACAGGTATGTCATAGAGAAAAAACATACCCCTGATGACATCTAGGGCATCCTGCTCCTCCTGAGCCCTCATGGCATATGCCCTTACTGGTGCCTTGGCCTCTAGCCTCTCAGCTGACTCTCAAGCTAGCCTCTATGATGTACCAGCTACCTCAGATTTACTTGGCCTTCTACCCCTTTGAGCTGTAGGGGCAGGCCTATCTGCTGGTACTGGAGCAGTTGTAACAGTCCTCCTTAGGCAATCTTTGATCTGGTGCTCAGTAGACCCACACTGGAAGCAACCCCTAGTCACTTGCTAACATTTACCCTTGTGCCAATTATGGCAGTGTAGACAGGTTGAAGAAACTGCTGAGGCTGGTCCCCTATACACCGTCCCTGGAGAGCTACCCACTAATGGTGTGGACTGGCCTCTACTCGGTGTGAACTGAGATCTGGGCCTTTGGGGCTGGCCTTGACCTTGTGGCTAACTAGCACTCTGAGCAGGAGGACCTCTAAACTTTTTACCAGGTGCAGAGGATAAATTGGTCTGACCCGGACCTCTCTTCTGCTGTCTATCCCTTCTGCTCTGCTCATTAATTCTGACCCTTTCTACTTTTAATGCAGCTTCAACCAATTTTGTGAAGTCGGTAATCCCCAAAGTTGTTATCATGAGCTTGATATTATCATTTAACCCTTCTTTAAATCTTCTGTACCTTTCAGCCTCAGTAGGTACTATCTTCCTTCCATATCTACTCAGTCTCACAAATTCCCACTCATACTCTGATACTGATAGTTGTCTCTGCCTCAGGCTGATGAATTCCCTTCTTCTCTCTTCCAAATACACATTACCAACATACTTCTTTCTGAATTTCATAAGGAAGAACTCCCATGTGATCTGATTTGGTTGCACCTCCTTGGATACTGTATCCCACCATTGATATGCATCATCCTATAGTAGGGACACAACACCGTCTAGGTTTTATTCTAAGGTGCAGTGAAGTTGTCTCAATATTTTTCTCGTTCTGTCTAGCCAATTTTTGGCTGCCATGGGATCATCTTCCTTCTTTCCCAGAAACTCCACAGCCCCATATTTTTTTATCTTCACCAAATAGGACTTCTGTGATGGTGGTAGAGGTTGTG
Source organism: Hevea brasiliensis (assembly GCF_030052815.1). Taxonomy (NCBI): domain Eukaryota; kingdom Viridiplantae; phylum Streptophyta; class Magnoliopsida; order Malpighiales; family Euphorbiaceae; genus Hevea; species Hevea brasiliensis. Next base: position 100,576,265 of record NC_079494.1, read on the forward strand.
GCTGTGGTTGTGGTAGTGGGATTAGCCCCATCATCTGTTTGTAGAATTTGGTCATTGTTGAAATAAGGCAAACTGAGGCTGTGCAGGTGCCTCTGATACTGGTGGAGTAGGTTCTCCCCTACCTCCAGCTTTAGCCATGGGTGAAGCATGACTCTCCACCTCTTCCTAAACCGCTCTCTGTGATGTCGGGTCCATATCCTAACCAAAATATTAAAAAATAATAGATCTACATTAGTGTCACCTTGACTCTTACAAATGCAATGCATGGTATGAACTCTATCTAAACCCAGAAATGCCTAAACCGTGCTCTGATACCACTAAATGTGACACCCCTCACCCTTCTGCAGTGTAGCCGGGTAAACTATGTCACATTCAGTGTCAGAGCATTTTAACTTATCTTATTATAATTCCCAGATCTTAATTTATTTTTAAAATAGCTTTCAAGTGAAGTTTATATCATGAATTGGAAATTTTAATTAATTTGAAGTTGTGAAAATTTTATAGAAAATTCGGCAGAGTGCTAGCTAAAAATTAAGAAAACAGTTCTTCAAAAACCTGTTAAAAACACTTCTAATATATATGTCATATCCGCAACTCCAATAAAAATCAATATAATTTCAACATATGTCAATATTTCATCTCAAACTCATAGTTTCATTCATCCCATACTATCACATAATTATACTCAATTTCATAAAGAAATACTCAAGTTTTATTAATTTCCATAATTTACAATGATTACACAGGTTCATAATTTACAATACAAACAAATACATAATTACAAAATGCAAAACTACTAACCAGCCTAATGAGTCCTGCACAAAACACTACTGATGTGGTGACACTGAAACACAATACAGATCGGGACACTCACCCAGTTTGAGGTCTGCTAAGCTCTCTATCTGTCTCACTAGTACCTATGCGTGGCAAAAAGCGATGCGCTAAGCAATACAACTTAGTGGTGCCAATATAAAATAAAAATAAACTAAAATAAATAAATATGCAAAAATTATATTGTTATTTCATGTAGACTGGATTTTTGGCAGTTAATCATAATATTATTAATTTTAGTACTTTTTATGTTCATTATTTAGTTATAAATTATTAAAACTTGTTTTAGTTGCTCAAGTAACCTATACTAGTTGGTTGGACTGGATAAACGCGTAAACTAGCACTGAGTATCAAGTACCTCAGGCTGTCACACCATCGGTCACAAAGTGTCTGTCAGGTGTGCAGCAGAATGACTAATAAGCTATATCAAACATCGGGCATAAAGCCAAGTGTATCAATCATAGCAAAAAGGCCATAAGCCATAATATCACAAAATGGCACAATATGCCATAAATCACAAAATGGCATGATATGCCATAAAACACGGAATGGCACAAAGCCATAATAAGTACTTCTATCGAAACCATATTAGCATGCTAACCTATCCAAACCAATCATACTAGGCATACTAGGGCATGTTACAAAGTTAATTGTTTAATTCTTTACACTTAATGTTTGGTGGTTACTATTTACCTTACTATTCATGCATAATTGTTGACTTTTTCATAATTAATAGGTAGACAAGTTTTAATCGCACTAAAATACCACATTTTGGGTTTTACATTTGCTGGCATTGGTTGCCAATGTCAATTCAAAGCTCATTGGATGTTATTTCAAATTTTCAGATTTGGTCACTTAGGTTTACTGTTCCATTAGACCAATCTACAGTGAGAATTTAGCTAAACTTCCTTCAATCAAAGTTGTTCCTTAATGTGTCTTCTTTAATTCCCTTTTTGAACCACTCTATTTGGAGTTTTGTAGCTCGGGTTATTGCATTTTTACCATAACTGGCCGGATTGGTCATTGTCCAGATTTTCTGGGCAGAATTTGGTTCTGGCAGTTTTGGTGTCCTAATTTTGTCTAGCAATTTGAATTGGTTATGGTCAGAATATGTGTAACACCCCATTTGCATAGCCTGGTAAATTTCACTATTCCGGTGACCGGTGTCGGTCCGGATAATTAAGGGGATTAGAACCACACTTATGACAATTAGATAAGCCATAAACACAATTAATTAGTAATTTTTAATTAGTTAAGTATAAATAAGAAAAATAAAACATAAGAAGTTAAACGAGCTGAGAGTCACAGCGATGGGTGACTTTCTCGGGAATGACTGCGAAGTCATTTTAAACTCAAATTTTGAACCGTAAAAAGTGACGCTGAGGTCCTTAGGACCCTTATGAACACAGTGGAAAAGAGAAAATCACGAAAAAGAACTATTAAGCCAGTCAAATAATTAGGTCAGGGAGCCGGAAGAAATATTGAATTAATTGCAAACCGAGTTGAACCGGCGAGGGGCAATTTGGTCAATTGACCTCGAGAGCTGACTCCTGACCTAACTGTCAAATAAAATCAGAGAAAAAAAAATTTCGGGATCAAGAATTAAATTAAAGAACTATTGAAGAATTAAAGAAAAAGAAAAAGAATAAAAATGATACTTATTACATCATGATGATGACATCATATAAGATGTCAAAATTAATTTTAATTTTCCAACCTTTTTTGACCAAGTCAATTATGGGCATAAAAACAAAAATTGAAAAGCCAAATTTTATCTCTTCTTCTTCTTCTTTTTTTTCTCTTTCCCGTAGCTCCTCATCCCTCCCCCTTTTCTCACTAAATCCTCCATGGCTACTTAATTTCAAGCTTTTAAAGCTTGAATCAACCCCATAAATCCCATAATTTTCCTAAATAAAACTTGTTCTTAGATCTTGGCAAGCCTATTGAGAAGGAAATTTGAAGGAAAATAAAAGGGAAATTGAAGCTTGGGGAAACTTCACAAGAGGTTAGTGACAAATTCTTCAAATTGTCTATTGAATTTTTGTTTAAGTAATTGATATAAGTTAGAAATTAACTTTAAATGGAAAGAAAACAATTATTGAGGGACTATATATGAGTTCAACCAGCTAGGGTTTATGTTTGAAATGGGTGATTTGATGCAAATTAGAAAGTAGTTAAGTGAGAATAAGTGAATGAGAACTAAATATGCATTTATAATTCAATAAATGAACTAAACATGGAAGTTGGGGTTTTGCACTTAAGGTTTATGAACAAAAAATATAAGAAATGAGTAAATGGTGTCTTGGACCTATTGTGAAGTGAAAAATGGTCAATAATGACCAAAGGAGATGTGTGGGAATTGTTAGAATGAAAGTCAAATTCGTAGGGTAAATGGTCATGCTGCTGGCAGCATGACCAAGCCAACTTTGAAGGACCAAAACGGAAATTTTACAAGTCCAATTGATATGCCACCAATTGGGGATGAAAATATACATAAAATGACACAATTTTCGTTAAGGAACCATGCCTAAAAACTGACCAAAACCTAGTGAACCAATTGACCAAAGTTGGTTAAGAGCAGTCTGCCACTGCACAAACTGACCAAATGAACAGTAATTGTTCATTTGGTCATAAATCGAGCTAGGAATGTCAAAATGACCTGAAATTTTACCAATAATTAGATAAGATATAGATCTAAAACTTTTATGAAGAACACCAACTCAAATTATGCCATTAACCTAATCACATTATTGAGCAAAGTTGAGTTACTGAACCTGCAAAACTGCAGCATTGCCATTTGAACAGTAAAGTTTCAATGGCTATAAGTCTCTCTAGAAAACTCCGATTTAGGTGAATCTTGAACCGATGGAAACCTAAGACATAGTAGAACATTTCATATGAAGGAAATTAGATCAAATTACGGACTTAACTTGATCAAATTATTGAACGAAGTTGGATCAAAAATCTGCCAGAACCAAAATTGCAGCATGAACAGTGCACGTGAACAGTAATTGTATTTTGGCTATAACTTGAGCTACAAAACTCCAATTGGGGTGATTCAAAAAGGAGAATAAACTAAAGATAATGGGGGACGTTTTCTATGAAGAAAGTTTTATCAAATTCCAACAATAAAGTGACCAATGGAACAGTGCAACTTAGGACTCCAAAACTGAAATTTACCAAATTTGCCTAAAAGACTAAGGATTTGAGTAAACAACCAAAACCAACAAGTTTAGTGACCAAAATGTGGTATGTGGGTGAAGTTGGAGTTCCCATACCTATTAAGCCTTAGAAAGTCAATTATTTGACTTGAATAGTGTAGTGAATAGTAACCCGAAACACAAAAATTTCGAGAACGTCGAATTTAACACGTTAGAACTAGGTAAATGTGAAGCTAAATTTATTTTGGGATTTATGTTAAGTTCTAATACTGAAACATTGTAAAATTGTGTGTTTCAGTTGAAAAGAATACCAGGAAAAAACCCGAGGAACCGAGTCAAGGCCAAGAGGCGACTCGCTTGAGGTTTGTGCACAACATCACTATGCTTTAAAATTTATTGATAAAGTGAATGAAATATGCATTTTACTTTTGCTTTGAATTGTTAAAAGTTTATTGTGACCTTATTTATGATGTTTGATTTAAATTGTGAAAGTTATTGTGTATATTTGAAATGACAAAGTTTAGCAAATTGTTAAGATAAGTTTTGAAACCACAGTGTCATGACCATATATTTGAACACCTCACTAGCACGACTAGTGGGGGTAATTAGTTTCGAATTTTGATTCCTTCTCTGGAGAAGTGTTGAGGTGTGCCAGTAGAAGAGGATGTGAATGGATATCCATATATTTGAGTTAGCTAGCCTTGTGATGTGATTTCTCTTTAGCCTCTGGCTATTGAGATTCTATTTGTTTCGAATGGCATGATCTAACTGTGGGTTTTATGAAATGTATTTTGATACTTCGAAATGAACTTGGTTTGCATTAAAATTTCATAATTCATGTTTTGCGTTTAATGCTTATGTTTAGTCAAATTTTTGAATAAATGTAATTATATTTTGCATAAAGATTATTTTAGTATGTTGTGCACCACTGAGTCCTAGTACTCAGCGATAGCTTCTATTGCTGTCGCAGATACAGAGACTAGAGGAGCAGATCGAGATTCTTTGAGTGTGAGGACCGATCAGCTTAAAGCCTTCGGGTATAATTTATACCCTAACTGTAAATATTTCTTTTGATGTATATATTGCACATAAATGTATAGACATGTAAAAATGGGTCTTGAGCAGTTTGTATAAAATTTGTTTAAAGTTGTAATATATATTGTAGTTTGAAATTCTCTTAATGTAAATGTTGTAATGATGTATCTAAATTGTTTTATTTCTAATAAAATATGAATGAAATGGATTGCTAGTATTTTGATTGAGATTGAGTATGAAACTGAAGCAGTTGTTGAGGAAAATTTTTAGAAGTGATTTTTACAGGTATTTGAAGAACTGGTTTCTCAAAATACAGACAGAACTCTGTCAAAATTTTTATAAAATTTGCGAAAAAATAAAATGGGCCAAAATTTCCAACTAGCTTTTCACATAAGTACATGTTTTAAATACTTATTAGAAATGTTCACCACTTACCAAAAGTAAGAAATTTGTTTTAAGATCCCTTGTAGGGTGCTTAATGAGTTATCGGTAGGTGAAGTTCGGTAATTCATTAAGTATTCTACGGGATCATGTTATGCCTTACAGAGGGGTAAGGTGTGACATGTTTTAGTGGTATCAGAGCAAAATTTTGAAGTATGTTTTAACATATAAATTTGTGTCTTTCTTGTTAAGTACAACTGTTCAATGTCCATAATTGTTACATACAGTGCATTACATCATGAATATGAACTAACGGAGGGAAATCTCCATGTGTTACTTGTTCAGGAGATACCCTACTCCAGACTGTTATGGAAGAAGGGGATCGCTCAGTTGAGCAGTCTGTTGAAGCTGAGGCACAAGGGGAAGCCCCAGCTTTACCGAATGTTAGTGGGTCAGCAGCACCAGCCCCATAAATGCATGATTCCTGCCTGATTCGCCTGGCAGATGGCTGCGATGTTTCAATAAATGGCTGGGGGTATGCCTGTTCAAGCTCCACCCCAACCACCTGTGGCACAACCACGCCTCGGCCGGACAATATGATAAATTATCAAGTATGGGGCTGCAGAATTTAAAGTACAGTGGACCCTTTAGAGGCGAGCAATAGCTTGAAAGAATGGGCCAGTGTTTAAGAAAGCGCCGCCGGATGAGCTGAAGTTTGAATATTACGTGTCGCTCTCGCAGGGATGCGTATGATTGGTGGAAAACCATCCCCACGGCTTGTTTGAACCACGATCTTGACACAGGATGACTTCATCAGAGAGTTCAGACAGAAAATACATCCCAGATGCATATGTTGATCAGAAGTTACAAGAGTTTCTGAGTTTAAAACAAGGCAATAGATCAGTGGCAGAGTATGAGAGGGAGTTCTCCCGCCTGTGTCACTATGCGGGGAGTCTCCTTACTACCAGCAAGGCAAGATGCAAGAGATTTGAGACGGGTTTGAAGCCCAGCATAAGAATGCAAGTTGTGGGATTCCGACACAGCAACTTCTCAGAGCTCATGTCTCAAGCACTTGAGTTGGAAAGAATAGAATCAGAAGCAACCCCAGTGAAAGAAAAATCAGAGATATCTGTGAAATCAGAGAAAGACAAGGGGAAAAGTGCAGAGAGCCGAGTTCGGTGGGACTTACGGGAAAAGAAGAAATTTAGCGGACCAGCAGGGTCGAGGTGGAAAGATTTGGTAGGGGCCAATTCTCGGACGAGACCCCCTAGGTGCAGTCGTGATCGGCGAGGGTTTACATTACGCCCGCTCTGTGAGACTTGTGGCAAGATTCATGAGGAGTGCTCTTTGGGCCACTGGAGCTGCTTTAGCTGTGGTGGCAAGGGCCATATAGCTAAAGAATGTACTAGTGCTCAGAGATATAGTCGGCTCCTACTCGCCGAGGATCTATTGAGTCCCACTCCCGAGAGGTTCCTGATCGGTTAGCGAGAGGAAGAGGCAGAGTAGAGGCACTTTGCTCAGCGATCAAGGCACAGTTGGTCAGCCGGGACAAGGAAGTGCTTCAACCAGAATCTACACAATGAGACAGCGAGAAGAGGCTGAGACTTCTGATGTGGTAGCTGGTACATTCTCTATCTCTGATCAAGAAGTATTTGTATTGTTTGATCCGGGTTCAACCCATTCATATGTTAGTGCTAGCATAGTCAGTTCACTTGTTGTTCCATGTGTGCAAATGGGTTTTGAAGTGCTAGTAACTAGTCCGTTAGGACAAGAGGTTCGGGTCAACAGAATCTATAGAGACTGTCCTTTGGTGATCCAAGGACATGTTTTCCTGTCAGACTTGATTGAAATGCCCTTCAGAGAGTATGATATTATCTTGGGCATGGATTGGTTAGCCAGGCATCACGCCATGATTGACTGTAGACTGAAGATAGTCACTTTTGGTCTCCCTTTGTACAGTGATGTGGTAATACATGGGGAGAGGCATTTACTGCCATCAAACATCATTTCGGCTACATTAGCCAGAAGGATGATCAGAAAGGGGTGTGAAGCACACTTAGCACATGTGATAGACACCCAAGTGGGGAGTCCAGCACTAAGGGACATCCCTACTGTATGTGATTTTCCGGATGTGTTTCCTGATGAATTGCCAGGATTACCTCCAGAAAGAGAGGTGCAGTTTGAGATTGATGTTATGCCTGGTGTGGATCTAATCTCCATAACGCCATATAGAATGGCACCTGCAGAATTGAAAGAGTTGAAAGTGCAGTTGCAAGAACTGCTTGACAAGAGCTTTATTCGCCCTAGTGTGTCACCTTGGGGAGCGCCAGTGTTGTTTGTAAAGAAGAAGGATGGCACTCTCCGGTTATGCATTGATTATCGGCAGTTGAATAAGGTGACAATAAAGAATAGATATCCATTGCCTCGCATTGATGTTTTGTTTGATCAGTTGAGGGGTGCAGCTGTGTTCTCCAAAATTGACCTAAGATTAGGTTATTATCAGTTGAAAGTACAAGAGCAGAGTATTGCCAAAACTGCCTTCAGAACCCGCTATGGCCATTATGAATTCCTAGTCATGCCATTCGGGTTAACTAATGCTCCGGCTGCTTTTATGGATCTGATGAACACTATCTTCAGACCATACCTTGACCAGTTTATTGTGGTATTCATAAATGATATATTGGTCTATTCGAGGAATGCAGAAGAGCATGATAGACATCTGGGGATTGTACTGCAAACTTTGAGGGAGAAACAGCTATATGCTAAATTGTCAAAATGTGAATTTTGGCTGAAGGAGATATCCTTTTTGGGGCACATAGTATCAGCAGAGGATATTAAGGTAGATCCAAGTAAGATTGAAGCTGTCCTTAATTGGAGGCCACCTAGAAATGTCACAGAAATTCGTAGTTTTCTGGGTTTAGCTAGATACTACCGTAGATTTGTGAAGGGATTCTCCATGTTGGCATCTCCATTGACCAAGCTGCTTAGAAAAGATGTAAAATTTCAGTGGACGGACAAATGCCAGCAGAGTTTTGATGAATTGAAGAGGTGTTTGACTGAAGCTCCAGTCCTGACTTTACCTACTCCGGGTAAATAATACACAGTATATAGTGATGCTTCTCACAATGGGTTAGGCTGTGTATTGATGCAAGATCGAAATGTCATTGCCTATGCATCACGCCAGCTAAAACCGCATGAGAGGAATTATCCAACACATAATTTGGAGCTTGCAGCTATTGTGTTTGCTCTTAAGATCTGGAGACACTATTTGTATGGGGAAAAGTGTTACATTTATACAGATCATAAGAGTTTGAAGTATTTGGGCACTCAGAAAGAGATGAATTTGAGACAGAGGAGATGGTTAGAGTTAATAAAAGACTATGATTGTCTGATAGACTATCAGCCAGGGAAAGCTAATGTTGTGGCTAATGCCTTAAGTCGCAAGACTATGGCAAGTCTACGAGTTACTCCTTTGTCTTTGGTACATGAGTTGAGATCATTGCATGCCAGCTTAGAGATTAATGATGATGGGCAGACAGCAGTTGCATGGCATGTACAGCCAGTGTTGATTGATCATATTAGAATGGCTGCTCAGAATGATTAGAAGTATCAAAAGCTGTTGGAAGAAGTCAGGCAGGGCAAGAAACCAAAATTCTCAATCAGAAATGATGGTCTACTGCTACACCAGGGCAGAATATGTGTTCCTAATGATGTTGAATTGAGGAAGATCATTTTGAAGGAAGCACATGAGTCTCCTTTTGCTATGCACCTGGTGGCACAAAAATGTATAGAGGGCTAAAGGAGCATCACTGGTGGATGGGTATGAAGAGAGATGTGGCAGAGTTTGTATCCAAATGCCTAACTTGTCAGCAAGTAAAGGCAGAGCATCAAGTACCCACTGGGTTATTACATCCACTACCAGTGCCCGAATGGAAATGGGAAAGAATAACGATGGATTTTGTGATGGGACTTCCGAGGACACAGAAGAGTCATGATGCAGTATGGGTCATTGTCGATAGACTAACTAAGTCTGCTCATTTTCTTCCAGTCTGGATGGATTATAGTTTGGAAAGATTGGCCAAGTTATACATCGATGAGATTGTAAGACTGCATGGAGTGCCAGTATCCATCGTGTCAGACAGAGATCCTAGGTTCACTTCTAGATTCTGGGGTAGTCTTCAGAGAGTCCTAGGAACTAGATTGAACTTCAGTACTGCATTCCACCCACAGACAGATGGCCAGTCTGAGAGGGTAATTCAAATCTTGGAGGACATGCTACGGGCTTGTGTGATTGAGTTTGAGGGTAGTTGGGATATACACTTGCCTTTGATTGAGTTTGCTTACAACAACAACTACCAATCAAGCATTGGAATGCCTCCATATGAAGCTTTGTATGGCAGGAAATGTAGAACCTCGTTGTGTTGGGATGACGTGGGTGAAAGAAAGATGATTGGAACTGAAATCGTTTAGCAAACTGAAGAGAAAATCAGGGTGATTAGAGGTCGACTTAAGATCGCATCGCCGTCGTCAAGTCCTACATTGATTTGAAAAGAAGGGATATTCGGTATCACGATGGGTGAGAAAGTTTTCCTCAAGGTTTCTCCTTGGAAGAGAATTATGAGATTTGGCGAGAAAGGAAGCGAGTCCTCGTTTCATTGGGCCATATGAGGTTACGGAAAGAGTGGGTCCTTTGGCATATCGGTTGGCACTACCTCGAGTTGGAAAAGATACATAATGTCTTCCATGTGTCTATGTTGAGGAGGTATCGATCGGACCCATCTCATGTACTACCGAGAGGAAATTGAAGTAAATCCGGACCTCACATATGAAGAAGAACCCATAGAGATTACGGCTTATGAGGTGAAGCGACTCTGAAACAAGCAGATACCGTTGGTAAAAGTGTTGTGGAACCATCATTCGGGCCAGGAGGCTACTTGGGAACGAGAGGAGGACATGAGGAGACAGCACCCACAGCTATTCAGAGATTGATACCAGGTAAAATTTTGAGACGAAATTTATTTTAAGGGGGGGAGAATTGTAACATCCCGTTTGCATAGCCTGGTAGATTTCACTGTTCCGGTGACCGGTGTCGGTCTGGATAATTAAGGGGATTAGAACCACACTTATGACAACTAGATAAGCCATAAACACAAATAATTAGTAATTGTTAATTAGTTAAGTATAAATAAGAAAAATAGAATATAAGAAGTTAAACGAGCTGAGAGTCATAGCGATGGGTGACCTTCTCAGGAATGACTGCGAAGTCATTTTAAACTCAAATTTCGAACCGTAAAAAGTGACGCTGCGGTCCTTAGGACCCTTATGAACACAGTTGAAAAGAGAAAATCACGAAAAAGAACTATTAAGCCAGTTAAATAATTAGGCCAGGTAGCCGGAAGAAATATTGAATTAATTGCAAATCGGGTTGAACCGACGAGGGGCAATTTGGTCAATTGACCCCGAGAGCTGACTCCTGACCTAACTGTCAAATAAAATCAGAGAAAAGAAAATTTCGGGATCAAGAATTAAATTAAAGAACTATTGAAAAATTAAAGAAAAAGAAAAAGAATAAAAATGATACTTATTACATCATGATGATGACATCATATAAGATGTCAAAATTAATTTTAATTTTCCAACCTTTTTTGACCAAGTCAATTATGGGCATGAAAACAAAAATTGAAAAGCCAAATTTTATCTCTTCTTCTTCTTCTTTTTTTTCTCTTTCTCGTAGCTCCTCATCCCTCCCCCTTTTCTCACTAAATCCTCCATGGCTACTTAATTTCAATCTTTTAAAGCTTGAATGAACCCCATAAATCTCATAATTTTCCTAAATAAAACTTGTTCTTAGATCTTGGCAAGCCTATTGAGAAGGAAATTTGAAGGAAAATAAAAGGGAAATTGAAGCTTGGGGAAACTTCACAAGAGGTTAGTAACAAATTCTTCAAATTGTCTATTGAATTTTTGTTTAAGTAATTGATATAAGTTAGAAATTAACTTTAAATGGAAAGAAAACAATTATTGAGGGACTATATATGAGTTCAACCAGCTAGGGTTTATGTTTGAAATGGGTGATTTGATGCAAATTAGAAATTAGTTAAGTGAGAATAAGTGAATGAGAACTAAATATGCATTTATAATTCAATAAATGAACTAAACATGGAAGTTAGGGTTTTGCACTTAGGGTTTATGAACAAAAAATGTAAGAAATGAGTAAATGGTGTCTTGGACCTATTGTGAAGTGAAAAATGGTCAATAATGACCAAAGGAGATGTGTGGGAATTGTTAGAATGAAAGTCAAATTCGTAGGGTAAATGGTCATGCTGCTGGCAGCATGACCAAGCCAACTTTGAAGGACCAAAACAGAAATTTTACAAGTTCAATTGATATGCACCAATTGGGGATGAAAATGGACATAAAATGACACAATTTTCGTTAAGGAACCATGCCCAAAAACTGACCAAAACCTAGTGAACCAATTGACCAAAGTTGGTTAAGAGCAGTCTGCCACTGCACAAACTGACTAAATGAACAGTAATTGTTCATTTAGTCATAACTCGAGCTAGGAAGGTCAAATTGACCTGAAATTTTACCAGTAATTAGATAAGATATAGATCTAAAACTTTCATGAAGAACACCAACTCAAATTATGCCATTAACCTAATCAAATTATTGAGCAAAATTGACTTACTGAACCTGAAAAACTGCAGCATTGCCATTTGAACATTAAAGTTTCAATGGCTATAACTCTCTCTAGAAAACTCCGATTTAGGTGATCTTGAACCGATGGAAACCTAAGACATAGTAAAACATTTCGTGTGGAGGAAATTAGACCAAATTACGGACTTAACTTGATCAAATTGTTGAACGAAGTTGGATCAAAAATCTGCCAGAACCAAAATTGCAGCATGAACAGTGCACGTGAACAGTAATTGTATTTTGGCTATAACTTGAGCTACAAAACTCCAATTGGGGTGATTCAAAAAGGAGAATAAACTAAAGATAATGGGGGACGTTTTCTATGAAGAAAGTTTTATCAAATTCCAACAATAAAGTGACCAATGGAACAGTGCAACTTAGGACTCTAAAACTGAAATTTACCAAATTTGCCTAAAAGACTAAGGATTTGAGTAAACAACCAAAACCAACAAGTTTAGTGACCAAAATGTGGTATGTGGGTGAAGTTGGAGTTCCCATACCTATTAAGCCTTAGAAAGTCAATTATTTGACTTGAATAGTGTAGTGAATAGTAACCCGAAACACAAAAATTTCGAGAACGTCGAATTTAACACGTTAGAACTAGGTAAATGTGAAGCTAAATTTATTTTGGTATTTATGTTAAGTTCTAGTACTGAAACATTATAAAATTGTGTGTTTCAGTTGAAAAGAATACCGGGAAAAAACCTGAGGAACCGAGTCAAGGCCAAGAGGCGACTCGCTTGAGGTTTGTGCACAACATCACTATGCTTTAAAATTTATTGATAAAGTGAATGAAATATGCATTTTACTTTTGCTTTGAATTGTTAAAAGTTTATTGTGACCTTATTTATGATGTTTGATTTAAATTGTGAAAGTTATTATGTATATTTGAAATGACAAAGTTTAGCAAATTGTTAAGATAAGTTTTGAAACCATAGTGTCATGACCATATATTTGAACACCTCACTAGCACGACTAGTGGGGGTAATTAGTTTCGAATTTTGATTCCTTCTCTGGAGAAGTGTTGAGGTGTGCCAGTAAAAGAGGATGTGAATGGATATCCATATATTTGAGCTAGCTAGCCTTGTGATGTGATTTCTCTTTAGCCTCTGGCTATTGAGATTCTATTTGTTTCGAATGGCATGATCTAACTGTGGGTTTTATGAAATGTATTTTGATACTTTGAAATAAACTTGGTTTGCATTAAAATTTCATAATTCATGTTTTGCGTTTAATGCTTATGTTTAGTCAAATTTTTGAATAAATGTGATTATATTTTGCATAAAGATTATTTTAGTATGTTGTGCACCACTGAGTCCTAGTACTCAGCGATGGCTTCTATTGCTGTCGCAGATACAGAGACTAGAGGAGCAGCAGACTGAGCTGCTGAGGTGTGAGGACCGATCAGCTTAAAGCCTTCGGGTATAATTTATACCCTAACTGTAAATATTTCTTTTGATGTATATATTGCACATAAATGTATGGACATGTAAAAATGGGTCTTGAGCAGTTTGTATAAAATTTGTTTAAATTTGTAATATATATTGTAGTTTGAAATTCTCTTAATGTAAATGTTGTAATGATGTATCTAAATTGTTTTGTTTCTAATAAAATATGAATGAAATGGATTGCTAGTATTTTGATTGAGATTGAGTATGAAACTGAAGCAGTTGTTGAGGAAAATTTTTAGAAGTGCTTTTTACAGGTATTTGAAGAACTGGTTTCTCAAAATACAGACAAAACTCTGTCAAAATTTTTATAAAATTTGCAGAAAAATAAAATGGGCCAAAATTTCCAACTAGCTTTTCACTTAAGTACATGTTTTAAATACTTATTAGAAATGCTCACCACTTACCAAAAGTAAGAAATTTGTTTTAAAATCCCTTGTAGGGTGCTTAATGAGTTATTGGTGGGTGAAGTTCAATAGTTCATTAAGTATTCTACGGGATCATGTTATGCCTTACAGAGGGGTAAGGTGTGACAATATGGGTTTTTGTTCTTCATGAAAGTTGTTCTACATTGTCTAAGCCTTTCAGGGTTCATGAATCAGGTCATTTGGACCTCTCTACCCAAAGTTATGGCCATATGAACAAATACTATTCATTTGGTCATTTTCCAGGTCTAGAATTTTGGTTACCCAGATTTTGGCAATTTTTAGGTCAACTTAAGTTAGTTTTTTGGGCAGGGTCTCTTAAAAGAAAATGTGGCATTATGTTCCTAATTTCACCTCCAATTAGCCTTGTACCAATTGAAGCTACACAAGCCAAGTTATGGCTTCCTAAACACATTGGACTCCAAGTCTAGAATTTCTAGCAAATGGGCATCACCACCAATCCATAACTCCATGCCACAATTCATTCCTAATTAAGGTCAATTATACTCAAATGGTCACTAATTGACCATTAGAACACCACTTCACCATCAATTCAACAAAAACCTAATTTTTGCTCAACCCTAATTCCCAAAGTTTCAAATTTTGCTCCATACATACAAATCAAAGTTTTAATACTTGCATACTCATTATAAACTATCACTACACCATTTGAATTCTATTAAAAATTCATCAAGACCATCTTTAACTCATGGTTGCCAAAAATAAAGAAAGGTCCACACATGCTTTTTTTTGTTGAATTTTTACAAATTCTAGCTCACTTTAATGTCCTACCACAGAATACAATGAGAGAGAAAAAGGAAATGGGGACTAACCTCTTGAAGCAATATTCTAGGTTGTCTAATCTTCCACTTTCTCTTCAATTCTTCGCAGCCAAACACTTTAGCAAGATTGGGTGATAAGTTTTAATGAAGGAATTTTTGGATTTTGGGGTGAGAAATCAAGGTTCATGAAGGTATAATGAAGGAGCATCAATGGAGGGAAGAGAGAAAGGAATTTCGGCCAAGGAAGAAGATGAAGATGGGAAATGAATTTTTTTTTATGTAATTATCTCTAATTAGCTTTTATTTTTAAGGTTGTACAAATATGATTGGTGGATAAAATTTTAATGATATAATAATGATGTCATAATTAGGTTTTTATTTCATTTTTATTTTCTTTTTCTTTTTTTTTTCTTTACTCATTTTTAATTAAATTTTCATCAATATTTATTCATATTTTATGTCATAAATCTCACTTACTTGGATGGACAAGTTAGTCAAAAATCATCTCAGAAGTTGAAATGACCAAAATGCCCTTCGTTTAGCTTAATGAGCTAAAATTATTTGTACCGATTTAGGAAATTTTCTTAGCATTTTCTTGACATTCTATTGCCATCTAAGTCTCAATAACTCTTAACTGGAGTCCCAAAAATTATTTTACAGGGTTTCCCCATGGGTCTAGGGTCGCTAACTGTCTTCACAGTCGCTTCCCGTTAGGTCACCTATCGCCAAAGCACTGGCTCATTTAAACTTGTTGTATTTTATCACTTAATTTTTTTTTATGATTATTTGGTTTATTTATGGCTCCTCAATTTAGTTTAAATATAGTTCCAGACATTCTAGCTGTTCGGACAGACATTAGTCACTGGAACAGTAGAATGTACAGACTACATAAAGTGAGGGTGTTACAATAGACAATGGGTAATGTAAATAAAGTCTTAATCTAAGCAAAAATTAACTAAATTAATAATGGACAAGCAAAAAAAAAAACTAATTGATAGTAAAAATGATTCTAGAGTTGGGGTTTATGAATTAAATCTATCAGGATTTGTCTTGGGTCATCCAATTTCAAAAAGAAAATAGAGTTTGAAGGTGATTGATTTTAAAATCATTTGATATCTTTTTTAAGCAAACTAAAGAGTATTTTAAGAAAACCAAACTTACTTTCATACGATATTTGATTAACTTAAAACCCATTAAGTTTTGTAACCAATCAATGAATCCACTTAAAACCCTAATTTATTTATAAATCTAGGTGATTTCAAGTTCTAATCCTTGATTATCTATCAATGATTTTCACCTCTCGGTCCTTCAATCAAAGATTAAAAACTAGACCCAATGGGATCCAACATTAGGTAAGTCATAAAGCAAATAAGGAAAAGAATCAAAACTCATATTTATATAAATCTAGATAAAATCCAATCCAAATCCACAAATAGATTCAAAACATTGCAACCAAACTCTGAAATCTTAGAAAAACTATTCTGTCATAGTAAAATTTACAAGAGGAAATGATAAAACTAACAAAAGAAGCATAAAAATAGACTAAGAATAGAAAAACCCAGGGAAAAGAGAGCTCAAAACTTTGAAAAATTGCAAGTGAACATCACTTGGTAGCAGCTCTCCAGCAGAAATGGCATCCTCTATTCTTCTTATTCTTTTCTTGCGTTTCTTTTTGTTGTTCTCCCTTTCTCCTCACTTCATATTGTGGTAAAAACTATAAAATGATGCTTTTATATGGTCCCAAAAGTTGCCCTTAAAAATGTATAAGAGCCAAGAGTGGATAGGAAATGAGGTATAAAAATATCAAAGTCAGCAAATATGTTCATGTTTTGGGCAGTCCGCTTAGGGTACTGCTTACCTAAAGCAACATTTTTAGCAATTTTTAGCCTCTACATGCACTGTCTGATTAAGGTTAAGCAGACCCTCAGTAAATCTTTGTAGGTTTGGGATAAAATGCATTTTTATGCTCATGTTTGACTTTCAACTTGACCTGAGTTGCACCTTAAAAACTGCTGCTTACCCTAAGCATGACCTCAAGCAGGACCCTAAGTAAATCTCAGCAAGTTTGTGGATGAAAACTTGAATGTGTTGGATTTAAGTTGTGCTTGACTTGTGGCTTGCCCCAGGCTTAAGGTTAAGCAATATGACATATCCTGAGCAACATCATGAGTAAAATCTCAAGCAAATTTCGGCCAACTTAATCTTATAAGGCTTGATTTCTTCAACTTTCCTCCATACTTAAGGGGCTCCAAATTTCTTCAAATCACTTCGTAATGCACTCATTGACCTTCAATTTGCCACAAAAATCTATTAAAAATAACAAAATTATAAAAATCAAATATAAAGTAAATAAAGTTAATAAATAAGCTAAAATAAAGCTTAAAACATAAAATATACTAACATATAAGGGCAAAATAGATGCAAAACTGCCCTAAAATGCCTTGAAATGAGTGCAACAAATTCCCACAAACTCAAACCTTTGCTTGTCCTCAAGCAAATTAAAAACAATTAATGCAATTGGGGTACCTTCCCTTAAATTCATGAAAGCTACTTATTCAAGCTCTCAAGCTTACCTTTAGCTACTAACAAACCATATACCAACTTTCAAGGTACAAAGAATTCAATCCCTATCAAAGTTATTACCGCTTAGCCTCGGGTCAATTATCCATATCATAAAGCCCAAACCAATCAATCACAAAGAATAATCATGCCTAAATAGACTCTAGAGCAATCCATAAACTAAAGTGTCTCAAATAATGATGGAAGTAAATGAATGGATGAATGATATCCCAATCCCATAGGCAATTCTCCTATTTTAATCTCTACTAATGTAATAAAACACCATCAAAAGATCAAAAGAACTTTTAAGAGTTGTAATGGGGCTAAGGGGGTGATAATGTGGCTAACAAGGAAATGATAAAGGTAACAAAATATGAGAATAATCAAATTATTAAAAGATCAAGACACATAATTTTTTTTTTTTAAGAATCAAATGGGAGAAGGAACTTTACAATTATTCACCAATGCTAGTATATAATTTTGAAGCTTTTGGAGAGACTACATAAATAAAATTGACTTTGAATTACATTTGTCTCTTTTAATTCGCCCCCAAACTCATTTCTTTGTGTACTTGGGTGGTGAATTACTTTACATACCATAATTAAATTTGCTAGCATTTTTACTTTAGTCACTTCTCCCAACTAATTATTATATAATTTTCTCTTTTTCTTTTTTTTCTATATTTTCTTTTTTAATTTTATTATTATTTTTTTTAAGTGTATCTATCACTCAAAGAATTATTCTTATGAAGGGTAGGTAAGTGTTTGGGTTTATGGTTAGGCAGTAATATGGGTTCCAAAGAAATGAAAGGGATCAATGTAGGCTCAAATTAGTTCCAAAGGGAAATTTTAAAGTAAGGTTGGCTAAGGCTAAAATGTGGGTTTAAAATCCAAAGAATGCCTAGATCATTTCTTTTTCAAGTGCATCTATGATTTCGCCTTGAAAGGTTTAGAAGGATTGTTCTAGGATTGGTAAGACATCAATTGACTACTTCTTACCCTAGAGTTTTCTTTAGACACTCAAACTCAATGCAATTAATTGGGTAGCCCTTGGCTAAGAAGACATAAACTAAGGCAAGAATCTAATAACCTTGCACCTATTCAGAACTTTAAATCCATCAAACCCTTCTAAAAGTAAGCTCAATTGCTCTTCAAAGCAATTCTCAATCCTCTACGGATAAGGTAAAAATTTATTTTTATGATATGCATGATCCTAAAATGAATGCATAAATCAAATTAAAACTAAGTGTAATCTATAATGAAATTATATGCAGGTGTATGTGTATGAGTATAGACATATGTGTGGTATAAGTATAAGTTTATGGATTAGCTAGGTATGAATGAATGAAATGCAATAAAAGAATGAAAATGATAAAAAACTTTCAAAATTTTGCAAAAATTTTGCCCTCACCCCCAAACTCAAATGAGGCATTGTCCTCAATGTCTAAAATGAATGCAAAGTTGGGTAAAATTATGTGAACTAATCAATTAAAGAAATATATGCAATTGGGAATTAAATCAATATAAGCTCAAGACTTCCAAAATTAAGCTCAAAATGATATTAACAATGAAGCTTTAGAGAGAAAAATGTGAAAAAGTATCCCAAATGTATGAATTTACACTGCTTAAGAAATTGCTTAACCTGTTGCTTAGGGTAAGCGGGATTTGTATAGGATACAGCTTAGGGTAAGCAATGCCTTCAGCAAATTTCAGCTAGTCTATTTAAAAACTGAGATTTGGTCTCTAACAACATTCCAAAGGCTACCAAAGGGCTATCCTGACCTCCAACATATACCCAATGCGCATTTACACTAAAAAACTTAAAACTCAACCCTAAAACTTCCAAAAATAGGTAAAACATATTCTGAAAATGCAAATTTAAGAGTTAAGCAGCTCAAATTCAAGCACATTCTGCAAGAAAATTATGCAGACATGAAATCCATAACAAATTAAAACTGAAATTCAACAACTATATCTGCAATATCAATAACTGAAATTCACATCAAGCACCAAAATTTGCATTAACAACTATATCAGCAATAAGAATTATATCAGTAACAAGAATAACAACTTTTTAAATAAAAACTCTGTATGCACAAAAAAATCCAAATTGCAGCAGACATAATTTGACACACTAATAAACCCAAAATCAGTCCAAAATATCAAAATCAATCCTCAACAAGTTTAATTCAACAAAATACACAATAACATGCATATGAACATGTTTCATTAATCAAATTTCCAATATTAGCAATCTGACACAAATTGGTATAAAATTACTGTTCACAAAGATTGAAAAAATGCAGAATTTCTCCCCTTATCAGCTGCTTTGCAATTTTTTTCCTTTTGCAATAAATTTCAATTTGTTCAATCTTTACAAATAACCTACAAAAGATAAACAAATGTCACTTTTGAGTTGAATGGGGTAAAACTCAAAAACTCAAAAAGAAAATAAGCAAACTACTAAAAGTAAACTTGGGTTGCCTCCCAAGAAACAGTTGTTTAAGGTCATTAGCTTAACCCCTTCAGATATGCTAATCAAAAAGTGACTTCTTTCCATAATAACTGTCATATAATATGACATATGGGTCTTGATGTAAAGTGTCCTCAAGATTGGCCAAAAAGCTTTAGCTCATAGAGGATATAAAATGATGAAGGAGGTATCCATGAGAGAAAAGGGTCTTTCGGTGGTGTATGTGAAAGATCCATCAATGAGCTCAAGTTGATGGTTTTATCAATTTCCTCAACTGCCAACTTCATTTCTGACTCATTTCTATATAAGCCCTCTTCTAATGACCCTCCAAGGATAAAAGAGTTATTTTCTTCAACTTTAAGTTCTATTTCTTCTTCAAGTAACTCATTTTCTTGTGGAAACTCTATTGGTAACTCATCTTCAAGAGATTTTTCATTTTCTAATTGAGGCTCCACTTATTCTGCAGATTCAAATACCCATGAAGCATTGTCATAGCTTAACTCATTGGCCCCACCTTAATTATTTAGTTCCTCCTCACAAAGTCCATTCATCATCTTGATTGATAGCTCATTTTTCTTCATTGATGTTTCAAGATCATCCAATTTAGTTGCCATCTCTTTAAGTTTTATTCCTTGGCCTTCTTGAATATTTAATAATTGGTAAAAGAAATTTTCAAATTTATCTTCTGCCTCTTCATGTCCCACTCCCTTCTCTTCTTCAAACTCAAATGGTTGGTGTGAAATATTAGGTTGGTTGTCATATGGGGGATATTGGTGACTCCAGCCCTGCAGTGAAGGGTCCCAATGCCAATGGTAATCAAAATCTGCCATGTCATTCAACAAATGAATGACATCCTCATGACCTCTTTGAAAAACATGATCAACAGTTGCTCAAGCTCCATAATCTACCCAATTTCTTGTTGCTTCATCCAAACCATCATAGAAACAAAGAATTAGAGAATGATTTGAAAGGTTGTGGTTGGAAAATCTCTCTAACATATCATTGAATCTTCCACAAGTAGCATAAAAGGGCTCCAAGTGCAGTTGAGCAAAACTTGCAAAGACTTGTACATGAAACATTTCGAAATACCTCACAAGATAAGCAAATGGAAACAAAATTAGAAATATGAAAGAAAAATTCAAAAAGAAAAACATAAAGTAAAGTAATAATAAAAGAAAATTAAAAAGAAAATGTCTAAATTAACCAAATAACCAAATCATCTAATATCAAACAACAATTTCCCGGTAACGGCGTCAAAAACTTAGTGCGTGAATCCGCAAGTATATGGGTCGTATCAAGTAATAAAGTAATAAGTAAAGTATCATTCCTATGAGGAATTATGTTTGAGTACTAGACTATGATTGTTTCGATTATTTAGACTAATGGCAATTTATAAGAACTAAATTAACTAAATACAACAATTTAAATGGAAAATAAAGAAAATAAGCAATGGGTAATGCAAATAAAGTCTTAATCTAAGCAAAAATTAACTAAATTAATAATGGGTAAGCAAAAAAAAATATTAAAAATGATTCCAGAGTTGAGGTTTATGAATTAAATCTATCGGGATTTGTCTTGGGTCATCTAATTTAATAAAGAAAATAGAGTTTGAAGGTGATTGATTCTTAAAACCCTAGTTTATTTCTAAATCTAGGTGATTTCAAGTTCTAATCCCTAATTATCTATCAATGATTTTCACCTCTCAGTCCTTCAATTGAATATTAAAAACTAGACCCAATGGGATCCAACATTAGGTAAGTTATAAAGCACACAAGGAAAAGAATCAAAACTCATATTTATATAAATCTAGATAAAACCCAATCCAAATCCACAAATAGATTCAAAACATTACAACCTAACTCTGAAATATTAGAAAAACTATTCTATCATAGTAAAATTTACAAGAGGAAGTGATAAAACTAACAAAAGAAACATAAAAATAGACTAAGAATAGAAAAACCCAGGGGAAGGAGAGGCCAAAATTCTGAAAAACTGCATGTAAACATCACTTGGCAGCAGCTCTCTAGTAGAAATGATGTCCACTCTTCTCCTTCTTATTCTTTTCTTGCGTTTCTTTTCATTGTTCTCCCTTTCTCCTCACTTCTTCTTATGGTAAAAACTAGAAAATGATGCTTTTATATAGTCCCAAAAGTTGCCCTAAAAATGGAAAAGAGCCAAGAGTGGATAGAAAATGAGGTGTTAAAATATCCAATTCAGCAAAGCTATTCACGTTTTGGGTAGTCTGCTTAGGGTACTGCTTACCCTAAGCAATATTTTCAGCAAATTTTGGCCTCTGCATGCACTGTCTGCTTAAGGTTAAGCAGACTCTCAGTAAATCTCTGCAGGTTTGGGATAAAATGAGTTTTTCTGATCATGTTTGACTTTTAGCTTTACCTGAGTTGTACCTTAAGCACTGCCACTTACCCTAAGCAGGATCTTAAGTAGGACCCTAAGCAAATCTCGGCAAGTTTGTGGATGAAAACTTGAATGTGTTGGATTTAAGTTGTGCTGGACTTGTGGCTTGCCACAGGCTTAAGGTTAAGCAATATGACATAACTTGAGCAACATCATAAGCAAAATCTCAAGCAAATTTCGACCAACTTAATCTTCCAAGACTTAATTTCTTCAACTTTCCTCCATGTTTAAGGGGCTTCAAATTTCTTCAAATCACTTCCTAATGCACTCATTAACCTTCAATTTGTCATAAAAACCTATTAAAAGTAACCAAATTACAAAAATCAAATATAAAGTAACTAAAGTTAATAAATAAGCTAAAATAAAGCTTAAAACATAAAATATACTAAAATATAAGGGAAAAATAGATGCAAAACTACCCTAAAATGCCTATATGAAATGAGTACAACATGCATCATCATTATCATCATCATCATCATCATCATCATCATCATCATCATCTTCTTCTTCTTCTTCGTCTTCTTCTTCTTCTTCTTCTTCTTCTTCTTCTTCTTCTTCTTGATAATCGACTCAGGCATGTGGAGTGCGTTGAAGTCGCTTACTGGTTCGCTTGTTGTGTTGTTGGCAGTGGATTTGGCTGAAAAACAAAAAAGAGATGGGTATTTGGGTGCTTCAGGGAAAAGGGTAGCTAGGTGTTTTGAGTCATCTGCAACAGCGATCTCATTCGTCCACAACCAAAGCCACCCATCCTACCACAACTATGGCCATAGCCTATGCATCCTTCACCTTTGCATCTATCATACCCAGTGCCACGATATAGAAATTAATGGTAAAGTTCGTGAGTTTCTTGTTAGAGAATTGAATTATTATGAATCAAAAGTTAATTAGATATTCATGCCTTCTATTAATATTGGTTGTTCTACATTGTGATGCCCACAATTTGCTTGATGGAAGGTCTGAGAGAAGCAAATGGAGTAAATTGGGTTATTTTTTGTTATAGAGATTTCATCTTAGTAGCTATTTATGCCCCATCCTTTTTTCCATTATCTTTCTTGGAATGCATGTTTATTCACTGGCAGACATAAGCAATTGTTTTGCAGAAACAAACTTAATTTGCATTTCTTTTAATAATTAAAGCAATTGAAAATTTTCTTCATTCCTGATTGTGTTCATTTTCTTGCCACTTAACTTTTATATACAATATTTTCTTTCAAACAATAGTAGAAAAAATTCTATTCAAGTATGTAGATACTGAATTGGTTGATAAATTTTTCGTTGTTTTGATTGTTTCCTGCAAATGCTTGGAATTAATTTTTATTTTTTGAAATAAATATTTTTAAATTTTTTTTATACAATGTTAATTAATATCGTTAATTTTGATTTATTTGACCTATTTTTTAAGTTCAAGGGCTTATTTAGATTCAAAAAGAATTTACTAATTTATTTAACTTTTGGCTAATAGTTTAAAGGTCAAAATAGGCCTTTTATCTTTATTTTAAATAAAACTCATATTTATTAAAACAATTATTTTAATTTAATATTTAATATCACATTATCAAAATTTAATGGTGTTAATAAAAATAATCACTTTATTCGTAAAAGCACATGACACTTTTTTGGTAATTTAATGCTTAGCGCAGCGTGGATTAAACGCTTGCAAAAGCTCGCATGAAGAATCACCCATTGCTATGTTTTAACTTTGTTTTTTGGGCCTGAAGCTATGTTGGAACTTGGAAGCATGTATTGGTTTCTATTCTAAGCTGGGGGAGAACGCAGACCTTTCACACACCATCTGCCCAATCAAAAATCCAAAAAAGGCAAAGCACAATTTTTTAGAATATACCTTTTTCTTTGGGTAGCAATCAAAATGACAACATAAAGAAAAGGAGGAAAGATCATATGTGAATAGAATAAACAATGTGTTGAAGGACCAATAATAGAATAGCAACGCCACCTCCCCACTTGAGTGGAAGAAGAGGATAGAAATCTTTACAAGCTATTGGGATGGATAAGAGGTGTGTGACTGTTCAATGATCGATATGGCTGATCTGCTTTGAATCTTTTACTTTAATTCCTACTTCTTGATTCTCTCCAACTTGCCATATGAATAAAATCATCACATGAATATCATCCCTCATTTTCTCTACTCTTCCAGTTTCTTTAATTTTCCCTTTGGTGTACTATATATGTGTATAACAAGTATGATTCCTACCTCTCAACTTAGCCTTATCGATTTAGAGTTTGTTTGACATAGTTATCTGAACCGTTATTGAAAAAAATATTTTTTAATGTAATAGTTTGAGAGTATTAAAAAATATTTAAAATTAAAATTTTAATAAATTTTAATTATTAAAATATTAAAATGACAAATTAACCTTTTCTAAATTATTTTTTCTCAACAATATCTAAAATGATATTTTTCTTTTAAAAAACCATTTTAATCGTCCAATCTCAATGCCAAACAACAGTTACTCTCTGCAAGATATATATAATTAAATGAAAATTATATAAAGTATTTAAAAGTTTTAAAGAGAAAATCTTTTTAATTCAAGAATTTAATAAAGAAAATCGAGACTTTTGAATTTTCAAAAATCTCTAAATTACATTACTTTAAAAAAACTATATACTCTTGTAAATATAAATATAAGGTTTTTAAATCTTCAAAAACTTTCAATTATATATATATATATATATATATATATATATATATATATATATATATATATATATAATTCTATTCCCAATTACAGAATTAATTGCAATTTGAATGATTATAAGTAGGGGAATCACAATTTATTTTTATTTTTATTTGGTCTTTTTACCTAAACCACTAATTAAGCTGTGCTAGTAAACAAATCTAAAGATGTTATTTTCTCCTTCATGTCTCATACTTGGAATTATTTAATTAATAACAACTTTGTAGCAATTCTTAAAATGTAAATTCGCAAAGTCCAAAGTATTAATTAGGGCCATGTTTATGTTTAAGGACAAATTGTATATCCATTCAGGATTCATTATCAGGTAATCATTAAGTGTATATTTTTTAATATAAAAAAATTATAACTTTAAAACTTCATTTGTTTTGTTTTATGAAAAATAATTTTTTATAGATTTTTTTTTTAAAAAGTCCCCATAAAAATATTTTTTTTATTTAGTTGCAATATTAAAAATGTTTATATTTTTCTTAAAAATTACTTAGTTTTTCTTGTAAATAGGAAAATATTTTCTGTTTACTCATTTTTTTAAGTGTATCAAATGCTAAAAATTTTGAAAAATATTTTTCGAAAAAATAGTTTTCGTGAAACAAGTAGAGTCTAAATTCAAAGAGTTTTTCTTCTTTAATTAGAATTTGTTTATATATATATATATATTGAAGGGGTGGCCTGAGGTATCCTAGCTATACTACGCTTTCAAGAATGTCACATTTTGTCTCTGCCATTGAAAGAAAAAGTAGTTCCCATATATGTTTTTTCATTGAATTACCTGAAAGCTTCAAATATCTTTATTTATTTACCTACTGAAAGTGTGTTGTGTATGTAATGGGCATCACAGACCATTGACGATGGGTCTTAACAACAAAATTATCTGGTGAGTGATCTAGCTAGATTTTACTACTATGGCGTGCTGTGCTGGTTTTGACTCGTAAATGATCCTGTTAGCACATGGCATATCACATAAAGCTGCTGCTGTTGCTGCTTCTGCTAAAAATCAAAGTACACTCACATCTGATATTTTTGAATCTTAATTTTTCACCTCCCTTTACTTTAAAATGGATTTATCCGCAATCCTCTGTAAATTTATTCACAATTCTTTGCTTCACAAACAATTACTAGCTTATTAGGCCAACCTAATGGTTGAGTGCTTATATGTTTTAGTGCAAAAGGGCAGCAGTTCGGAGTTATTGAGTTTTTCTTCGAGAAAACAAGAAAAGGGTTGTGATTCTATATTAGTATTTTACATGAAATAGCAAATAAATAGTAGTTAGACACATATGTAAATATGGTTATTATTATTTTTTTTTATTTAAAAAATTGCAAAATGGTTATAAATTTTCAGGACACACTTATTTATATATTTTCACTTATTAGGATCTGCACATATATATACATATTCATTTATTATTAGATTGTCATTTCATGTTCTTCTTGTATTCACTAAGTTATTATATAATTTATTGTAAAATTGGTGTTGAATATATGTATGTATTGTTGGAAGAGTTTAGGATTCAAAAGTCAACTCCTCTTTATTGGGAAGGAAAAGAATAATGCATCAAAGAATCACAAGGAAGAGTAGTATACAAAAATAAATAATATTATAAAAATATTTAGCTCACTCAATCTTATTTAACACAATATCTTAAATAGGTATATATCACTTAAAAAAAAATGTGATTTGCAATGAATTTAGTCTGTTGTTAATCTTTTGAAATTGATTGCTAATCGATTTATTATTGATCCGAAAGCATTGTAACAAGTTTTGTTGCTAATTTACTTTGCAATCAATTGTTATTTCCGTTATTCCATTGCAAATAGCCATGGATAATGATTTTTGTTACTGAATTAATTTTAAAAAAATAAAAAAATTATCAAAAAAATTAATTTCTTGTTATTAGCAACTGAATTATCAATGAAAATACATTGCTAATACCACCAAATACCACAATTAATTGCAGATTTTAGGAGTCTTTAATTAAGCAATGGTTTTTAATAAAACGTTGCTATTTTAACTAATTTAGTAATAGAATTCTGTAGCTAATTGCAATTGATTAAAAAAAAAATTACTAATAGAAATTAACAAAAACAAATTCAAATAAATAAATTGTAATAAAAATTATTAAAATAATAAATTATTTATAAAAAGTTAGTACCAAAAAATTAGTATAAAAATATTATAAAAACAAATTACTAATAAAATTAATAACTAAAACAATATCATAAATAAATTATAATAAAATTACTAATATAAAAATTTTTGAAAGAAAAATTACTAAAAAAATTGCCATAAATATATTATAATAAAAAATGACTAAAAAATTAATTATTAATATAAATTACTATTAAAAATAAATTACTAAGAAAAAATATATTTGTATAAAAATTTCTATCTTATGACTAATAAAAAACCATTGTAAATACATTGTTAATAAAATAAATTACTATTTTATTAATAAATAATAAAATAAAAGAAAATGATGAGAAAGAAAAAGATTATAAAGAAGAAAATATATAAGAAAAACATAATAAAATGAGAGAGAAGAGAAGAAAGAGTTAAATGTGAGAAAAAGAAAACAAAGAAATATATATTAATGAAAAACAAAATAGATGAAAAAAAGGTGAGGAAAAAAATGGGAGAAAAAATAAGAAAAAGAGGTGAGAAAAGAAAATGAACAGGAGTTTGTAAACGCAAATTGGAAACAGATTTTACAATGGATTTCTAATTGAAAAATAAAGCAAGCATTTTCTCCCCATAAATTGGCAACAGATTCAAAAATCATTGCTAAATTAGCAAAAAATTTTAAGATTCGTTGCTAACTTTTTTTTTTTTTTTAAAGCGTGCTTTTGAAAATTTGGTGAAAATTTTCCCGTTACAATTTGGCAGTGTAATTAACAATTCGTTGCTAATTGACTAATAGAGTACAAGATCTATTGCTAATAAAAAAAGTGAAATTTTAAAAGAAATTGGCAAACGTTTTCCCTTCATAATTTAGCAATGGAATTACCAATCCATTGCTAAATGTATTGACAATAAAAAATAACTCAACATTTTAGCAATGAATAATACCATTAGATATTGTAGACACCATATTTTGGCTAACCTTTGAAGGCAAGGATCTTTTAAAATTAAAACTTTATTATCCGTTCTCGACCGATGTCCCAATCACAAGTAGCTTTTTCGAACTTACTGATCGCTCGTCCCTGGAACAAATCGATCTCACGCTCAAGTTAGATTGCTTTACGATCTCTTGGTCTTTATCAGATGAGTTCGAGTCAATATTGGGTCTCCGGACCATCCAATCTTGCCTGCTGTTGTTCTCCAATCTCTCGATGTACAAATATCGCAGAATTTCATTTGACTAATGTTGTGATCGGGCTTCTCGCTCGAATTGCCCAGATATTCCTCAAAATGAAGTTAAGGTTTTTATCCGGTTTAATAATGGTTCCGACCTTAAAAGTTCAAGTCAGTGTCAAATCTTTGCAATTCTAATATTCTAAAGTTCCATTCGATATTTGGTCATGGCTCCGTCTGATCTCATGTTCGCGTGTAACGTTTTTCCGATCTCTTGAAGTAATTTGATATCTTTTGATTAATAGTCGCTCTCAAGTTTAATGTTTAAGCGCATTCAGTCAGTTAAGTACTCAGACAGTTTGGTTTGGATGCTTTCTGATCTCATCAAGAAATTGAATATAAAAGACTTCAATTCATTTCAAAAATAAAATATATACAAGTCAATTAGCAAGGGGGGTCTTCTCCGCCCTGCGCCCCAGTTACATTCCTCTCTCCCGCCTCACCCTCGTGCTCCTCATCGCTGTCCTCTTCAGCCTCTGGGATGAGCTTATCCATCCAAGAGAAGTCCTTCTCAAGATAACGCTTCTTTAGTTCGGATAGGAGGTCGTTATGGGCATTCACATATGCCCCAACCTCTTTTGTAGTGCTCTCCTCCTCCTTTGCTTAGAGCTCCTCCTCCTTCGTCCGAAGTTCCTCAGAAAAATGAGCGAGATCGGTAGATCAACCAGCCTGGGAGACTTCAAGTTTTTGCTCCACTTCAGCTATCCTCTCTTCGCAATACTTCACCCGATCTTCCAGTTTGACGATGTAATCATTGGCAGTGGAGAGCTGAGCCTTTGCAGCTGATGCATCCTGGACTGCCTTTGACAATGCATCCTTAAGACGTGGGCTTTTTCTCTAATCACGTGCTAGTTTACAATAGCCTCCAAGCCCAAACTCATTGTTTCAGTTAGAATATCGTCAATACTCTCCTCAGCCAATCGGTTCCGATCTTCTTGGAAGCAGATGGAAGTGCCCATGATCTTAGCTAGACCAGGATTCCCTTGGGTGGAACGGTTTCTTTCCAGCGATTGGATAAGGAGTTGAGCTCCTCGGGAGAGCATTCTAACAGTAGGGCCAGAGGACTCCCCTTTTACATTGGAAGAGATCAAAGGAGGCGGACATTCAATCTGCTGAGGTGGAGAGACGATGACCTCTACTTCTAAGACTGGCTGCTCCTAAGGTCGAGGAGGGGAGATCGGTACTTCTACCAAGTTTCGTCGACGTGTCTAAGCAGCGGTAGCAGTAGCCTCTTTCATCACTCGTACCTTTTAGGAGACCTCCCCCTTTTGCTTGCGGCTCTCTTTGGAAGCATCACCGCCCGCCATACCTGCACAAAGAAGAAGTCTGTGAGTTAGCTAAGATTGAGAGAATAGAGATCTGGATTGTACCGGTAGCAGGATTGAGGTTAGAAAGTTGAAACTCGTAATCTTGGTGGGAGATCAGCCGCATCATCCACCATTTCAGTTCGGCCATGACCGCATCTAAGCATGAATATTTATGGGTGGCCACCTGAGTTTTTAATTCCTTCACCATGGTGTCTTCATCTTTATTTAAAGTAAGCTTCTTAGGGACTTGGGGGACCAAATAATATCAATTACGTGGGATCCCCTCAAAGCCATTTCGATTCTTGCTCCTAAGGATGAAAAATCGATCCTTCCAGCTCTTCAGCGAAGAAGGGAGATCGTTGAAAAGCCAGCAGTTTGGCTTTGCCTGAAAGAACCAGAATTCATCATCCTTTCTTTGGGCAAGCCTATGCATCTCGGCAAAGACCTTAACCGTGGGCTCTAGTCTCTTGGCTCGGCAGAGGCCTCTGAAGGCTACTAAAGTCTGCCAGGAGTTCGGATGCACTTGAGCTACCGAGACATGGTGAAATTTTAGGACTGCCTTGTAAAATCCATCTAAGGGAAAATGGAGCCCGGACTTCAGCTGCTTCTCATGCACTATGATAAAATCGCCTTCTTCAAAGAAGTGATCGGCCCAAAGATCGCCATGGCATCTGATCAGTTCAAAAGAGTCGATCCGCAGATTGTATTCTTGACTTATGGATTGGAGATTAGTTTCTCTAAGGACTGACGGCAGCTCATCAACTGGTAGGTTCTCCTTTCTCGAAGATATTCATCGCTTCGATCTGGTAGCCAGACCAGTAACCGGAATGATGGATGTGCTGGATCGTCCGCCTGATTTAATCGCGTCGCCTTCTTTCGAGGTCCGCGAAATATGGACGAAAGGCAGGCTCGCAGCTCTCTGACTCTCGGTACCACTCATTTTCACAAAATAAAAAGGAAAATTAATCGAGAAAAGATCAAAACCCTTACCGGAGTGTGAATCAGTGCCTGAAAACTTTAGAAAGCGAGAGGAAGTGTTGAAATCACTAGGGGAAGGTCTGAAAATGACATAAGGAAACAACTGACTCACCTTTCCCCTATTTATACCTGTCTGAGCATTAAATGCTCACGAAGTCCCAAGTGATGCATTAGTTAGCGGGACCGGGCCGCCTCTTTTACACGTCGCA
This sequence comes from Hevea brasiliensis, assembly GCF_030052815.1. Lineage (NCBI taxonomy): Eukaryota > Viridiplantae > Streptophyta > Magnoliopsida > Malpighiales > Euphorbiaceae > Hevea > Hevea brasiliensis. The sequence continues at coordinate 100,607,033 of NC_079494.1, forward strand.
AGAAGGATCCAGAAACATAGTAAAAAAATTGGATAAATGAGATCAGTCAACTAAGGTCATCGGATTAAACAAATTTCCAAACCCACGGATAGGCAAATGGCGATTCGTCTAGGGATCAGATCGAGTACACTTATCGGAGATTGAAAAAATAACCAATGCAATAACAAAACAAAAACATTCAAGTAAAAAATTTCATTTCATTACCAAAAGATCAGATTACATTATTTGGGCGATCTTAAAAGATCTGATTACATCAGTTGGGCGATCTCAAAAGATCGGATTACATTATTTGGGCTATCCCAAAAGATCAGATTATATCATTTCGGCGATCTCTCAAAATCAGCACTACATTCTACCTAGCTTAAGACTACTTCGAAGCCTAGAATGCTGGACTATGTCAAAGCCTAGTCTTGTGGCTGAATCAAAAGATGTGTTTGATCAGAAAGCCAGTAATAAATACTGGGCAGATGTACAGCTCAGGTGGGGTGACTATGACTCTCATGATATTCAGTGGCGTTATTGTTGATGTCATCGGCCAGAACCTAGCTGCAATTAGGACCTTCAAGATGGTAAGGAACCAAGTGAACTTCAAGAGGCAGTCACCGATATTAAGATTAAAATTAGCAGTCTTCTTGTCAGAGATTGGTCTACAAGCTATGCCGATGGGCCGATCCGAGATCGGTGTGTTAGTTAGTTTTGACCTTGATAGGTTAATTAGTCCAGTTCCCTGACCATCATTAGATGACACCCACATAAGCCTCTGATCACCGGAGTTGCTCATTTTCGGGAAATGAACAAAGAAAGCATTCGGAAAAAGATTAAAGTGGTTGTCATGAGAAGTATTCTTGCCGGAAAAGCCAGGAACTGAAGAATGAAACATTGAAGGTTCACCGAAGAAAGTTGTGAATATGCAAAGGAAAATCCCTCGGCATATATATAGGGCTCCGACATTTATTGCATACAGAACCCGAAGCGGATGCATCGACAACTGAAGAATTTATTGCTTTGACCAATGCAATTTAGATAGAGAGGGAAGATCAGGAATGAGAGAGATCGGGAAATAAGAGGGGACCCGATGCAGGAGATAGAGATCGAAATAATGACCCTAAAAGGGGAAGGTCATAATGGGAAGTTCGGAAAAGTAAGAAATGACCCGTAAGATCGGAGAACTCAGAGAGTTGAATAACCACCTATCATGGCTTTTAATTAGCTTTCCCCACCGTTAGATATGAGTTAGTTAAAGCATTGTAGGCATGATCGGATCCTCACCACACATCTCATTCGCAAGGACACCATCCTAGCCGCCAGACACCAAAATAGTTAAAGCAGCCCTATACATCCCGATCTACACCATTGATTATAATTATAAGGATGGATCTGGAGCATTCAGATCAAAAGCAGATGACAGATTCGGCGCCTTTTATTCCCAGCCTTTGGATCCATTTTGTAAGGCGAGACCCTTAACCGTTGGATTAAGGGGAGAAAGGATAGATATTCTGAACGGAATCCTGACCCTCCATTTTGATTCTCTTTAATTCTTAAACATCAGATTATGTCCTTTTGAATCTAAGCCTTCCGTCTCCCCCTGATAAGATCTTGACCCTTCATTTTGGACACCCATTCCCTATAAATACCTGCATGTAACACTGTAGAAGAAAAAGGTGGTGATTATCGTGAAAAGACTCTGGGCTTTGATTAAGTCTTGCTGCTTGTCATTCGGAGCTTTCAAAGTGTTGAGAAACTTTAGAAACCAGTTTTCTGAAGTATTTCATCAAAAGGAGCTCTAAATCCTAAGATTTTCATTTTCAGTAACAGTGCACTACTCTGTGAAACCATCTTCACTCCGTCTCATTCCCACCGCCCTAGTATCTGTGCATTACCCTCCAAGCTTAACTTCGTTCTGATCTATTCCCATTACCTTGGGTAAGCTCAGGTCTTTCGGCCGTCAGCTTTCACCTCTCCAAGATTTGTGGATTCCGGAGTCAGCTTGCCTGTCTCCTCAACTTTCCACAGGTAAGCATCTAAACTATCATTTTGTTGAATATCCTTGGTTTGTTTTCTCTAGTTTTCTTTTAAAGTTTCTTTTATATCCAGTCACACTAAATTTCAGAATAGGTTATCTAGGCCCATAGTTATTTCTTGTGTCTTCTTTTTATTCATTTGTAAACTCCATTTATCGTCACCTAGTTTTCATTCCTTTAGAGAGTAGATGTTCTAGTCATCGGCGACTCGTAAATACTCTAAAGAACATAGGCAGGAGTACTTTAATATGAGAGTTTTTAGTATGAATAAATGAAAAATGATAAAGGAAGATAAGTGTAGCAACGGTCAAATAGGTTGGAAACAAGATTAGGTCAAACAAATAAGTTATGAGATCGGGCCTTAGAACGAGCCCAAATAATAAGACAATAGATCGGTAATCAAGACAAGTTCGGATCCCGGGTGAGCGGCTAAAAAGAGATCATATGTCGCAAATCAAAGAGTTCTGATAAAACGATCATGCGGAAGATCAGCAAGGAGTTCGGCCTATCGTCCGCTATCTAGTTAATAGGTCCCGTAGGCTAGGAAAAGCTTTACACAAGGGTTTCCTATGTCTTCGGTACTTCATTCCCGTATAAAAGGGACCAAGAAAGACCCTTTACCTAAATCCCTAGTTTGAAGTTCTTATAAAACACCGTTCTTATTAATATATTAAGAGATTGGGAGAGAATTCTTACCCGAACTCAACCTAATTTTTAATGCAACATATTAAGAGATCGGGAGAGAGTTCTTACTCGAACTCAGCCTAATTTTTTTTTAACGTAACATATTAAGAGATCGGGAGAGAGTTCTTACCCGAACTCAACCTAATTTTTCAACGCAACATATTAAGAGATCGGGGGAGAGTTCTTATCCGAACTCAGCCTAATTTTTTTTTAACGCAACATATTAAGAGATTGGGGGAGAGTTCTTACCCGAATTCTCAGCTAAAATTTTAACAAAGTATATAGAGATCGGGGGAGAGTTCTTCCCCGAATTCTCGGCCAAAATCTTAATAAAATATGTGGAGATCGGGGGAGAGTTCTTACCTGAAATCCTTCGCTTAAATTTTAATAGAACACATTAAGAGATCAGGAGAGAGTTCTTACCCGAACTCTCTTAGCTTAAATTCAAACTAAAATATACTAAGAAATTAGGGATATTTCTTACACGAAGCTCTCAAATTAAATGCTTAATACACTAAAGGATCGGTAGGAGAGGTCTTCCCAAAGTATCCCAAATACTAGGTTGAGTCTCGATGGGGAATTCTCCTTAAGGCACTCATATTTATAGGAAAAAAATTCCACCCAGAAATTATCACAACTTCAGTATTCAAATTAACCCCCAACAAAAATCTATTACACAACACCTATTCACTGAAGGGTCATCTTATGTACTCGTGTTCTTGGGCAACCCAAAATAGTGAAATATCAAATATTCCTTTTATTCGTACAAAGGATTAGCATCATTATTCTAACCCCTAAATTATCAATTTATAAAGAGCATAACATTAATTCTGTTTACCCTCGTTGAGGGACGAGGTGGGGTGCCTAACACCTTCCCCACCCATACACGGACCCCAAACCTAGAATCTCCGTTTTCAAAGTGGATTTTAATTTTTACAAATGGTTTTCTTTAATTTCTCTCAAAATTAAAGTATCGACTCTTCACTTTTCCCACTTCGGTGAGAATCGTCCGGCGACCGCAAAACCCTTGCGACAGATATCTGTTCCGTTGCTAAATGTAGTGCTAATTAAAAAAAGGCTCTGCAATATAACACTAATTTTAGCTACGAATTTTCATTTTTTTGCTAAATTGTAGTGCCTTGAAAAACGAACTACACTTTAGCAACCAATTTTATTAGTCTGATGCAAAATTAGCAATGGATTTGTGCTTTCGTTACTAATAGCAATGAATTTTTACTTCTGTTGCAAATAATATATTTAAATATTTTTATAATGCCGAGTAAAAATGAATTTTAGCAACAGAGGAAGTTTCCATTACTAATATTAACGAATTTAGCAATAAATTCATAATTTCATTGCTAAAGTATTGCTCCATGCAATTTTATTCTAAATTTGCAACGAGATCATAGATCCATTGTAAACCATTGCAAATCTACTTTCTTTTTGTAGTGTATATAGTATACATCGTTCAAGTAATATTGTTTTTTTAATTAAAATCTTTGTCAAGTAGCTGTAGGCATATTACTCATTTAATAGATAAATATTCAGGTCTTGACTCTGCCAATCCCTCTACTTGAAAATATATATATATATATATATATATATATATTTCTAACTAACTCGAACTTGTATATCTACGCATCATGTAAACTTATTTATACTCACTTATCTTATATAATTGACTATTCAGTTTTTTACATTAATTAAGTTTACTTCCTAATATCTCCCATAAACTTAATTTGTCTTTTCATATTTTTCGGTTATTGATGATAATTACTTAGTTCACGCCTGATAGGAAAATCACAAAAATGGTAACAAATATTTTTTTCTTCTTGTGTCATGAATGTGTTGTTCCACCATAACTCATGATTCTTTATCTTCTTGTTCTTCCAATTCTTTTCATTCTATCCATTAAGATTGTCAATAGCTTCATCAAACTGTTTGTAAGTGTTCATAAACGACGTTTTTCAATTCTTCTATTTCATATTTTGCTTCATCAATTTCTCACTCATTAACATCTTTGATCACAATGGGACAAATACATTTTCAAATGTCTAATCACACATAACGCAACTTCATTTTCCACATCCTTCTCATAAACCTTGCAACCATATTGTGTATGCCTTTCAAATGTCTTCAAACTGATAAATAATTTACTAGTGGCAAATTTAGCTTTTCAGAGTATCATCTTAAATGGGACAACTATACCAATTGGCACTTCACTTCCCATTTCCAAACACTTGGTTGTTATTTGACCCTTTCTTGGAAGACCTTCTTGACTTCTCTCTTAGAAAACTTTTCGCGTAATCTTCTATGTCTCAATGGATTGTATGAACCTGGAGATTTCAAACAAGACATCCTTCTCAACATGTTTCTTTTGTCAAACCTAGAGAAATACTTTCAATAGAGAGATACTTTCTTAAAGAGTGTTTTCCATTTTCTCTCCTGTTTTTTCACTGTCACCTCTAATTATTAATACTCTCTATGCTTTTATACCACTTTGTTGGAAACATTTCGGATTTGGCATCACTTTATTGGAAAGGAGAGGAATAACTCAAGATAAATAAGGAATCACAAGGAAATGGAATACACAAAAACTCTCAAATAATCTACATAACATATATCTTAGAAAGGTGTATATCATACTTTATTCATGCCTGACACCCATATTTCTGGGCGATTCACATATGTCTAAGCATCACATTTATCTAAACCCACCCATCTCATATTCTAAACTATTCATATTTCTAGATGTATAAATTAAGTTTAATTTACAATATATATATATATATATATATATATATATATATATATATATATATATATATATATATATATATTAATTATGGTGTGCATGTTTAACGTAAAGTACTTTTAGGGTTGTTAGGAGGTTACGAATGGGTGTCCTATAAAAGTTTTATCTCGTGAGAGGCGGTTACATAGAAAGTACATAGGACAGGCAGTGTAGAAGTGCCCTTTAACAATTATCTACCCTTATCAGTCTTTTAATACCCTTTTCTTCCTATAAATAGAGGCTACTGGCAGACTATTATTAGTCATCTCTTAACTTCTCCCTCTTTCTTTCTGTATGTGTCTCTCTCTTTCCAAACTCAAGTTCTCTTGCCTTTCAAAGAAAATTTTAACTTTCATTTACATGATACTCTAATCAAAGTCCGAAGCTGTAGGTAGAATAAAGCCATAGAATATCAGGGAGAGAGGAGAGCACTGGTGGTGATATTGTTGACAGAAGATAGAGAGCACAGATGATGACGTGCGATTAATGGACTACGCATCTCACTCCTTTGTGCTCTCTATGCTTCTGTCATCACCTTCAACCCGGCTCACCCTTTCTTTTTCTTCTTCTTTAATGTCTTTCTTTCCTTTTTATTATTATTATTATTATTATTATTAAAAAAAAGTGTTCATTTATGTTTCTCATTACCCACATGATTTTTTTCTTTGCTTTATATTCTTGTCCTTGTTTTGATTAGTTCAGATCATAAGGATGATTATTGATGATTGCAAAAAGAAAGGCAGGCTAAGCGAAGACAGCAGTTGCTTGGTAAATTGGTAGGCCATCAATGGTGTGATCCTTTTTTGTTCCATATATTTATTGTCATGTATATCTACAGATGATATGGCTCTCCAATAGGAAATCAATTGAAGTTCTTTGATTCAATTTTATTCATGTGGTTTTATGCAGTAAGTTTACTCAAACCTTTTTTATTGTGTATTTGATTAGTTTGCTAAGTTGAAATCCAAATAGCTTTCTTTCTTTTTACAAGAAGAAATAAATCTGACAAAATTCTGATGCTATGCATATGCTTATTAGATATATTAGAACCAAAGTGATTCCGAAAAGCAGCAGGCACCACACTTGCTTTGTGGGAGAAGGGCTATCTCTAAATTATTGGAGTTTTTTCATTAAGCGAATGTGTAATAAAGCTAGACAAATAATAATAATAATAATAATAATAATAATAATAATAATAATAATAATAATAATAATAATAATAATAATAATAATAATAATAATAATAACTCTCCAAATTCCCTATATAATTCTAGAACTTAATTTCTAGCTAGATTGAACACTTCTTTGAATAGGCTTAACAAGAAAATTATTGTATGTACTTGGGTATATATACGCCTAATTAATAAAAATTTAATAAATAATAATTTTGTATAGATCTAATCATGATTTTTGATAGGACCACCATATGTCCGAGAGTAGATCAGACTTACTTGGCTTAATATTGAGATAAGAATATGCCCATAATAGTTTGATCAAAAGAATCCTCATGAGTCAAAATGTTCCTTCAAATTACTTTTCTTAGTTGCCTCAAACTTTTTTTTTTCAATGTTAATCAAGATTTTAAGGGTGATTTCACATCCGTTTAATTACCTTTGATTTGTAGAGCTTGATGTTATATTTAAATATATGTAAAGTTCTTGTTTAAACTCGATCTGTTATGAATTCAAGATACAATATATATAATAGTTTTAGATAAGTCTTTGCTTTATACATCAACATCTCTTTACGTGTGTTTCTATAGCACTTGCATTTATTTCTTGAATGGAAAAAAAAAAAAATTTCCTGATTCAGGAGAAATGAGGAAAGCTACTGCCGGCCAGCTGGGACATGGCGACAGGATAGGAAAATTCTTGAAGCAAAAATAATTCTTAGGGCTGATGAGAAAATTTGCTGAAATAGTTTATTGGAGGTGCTGATAAATGCTCAGTTTGCTCAGAAAATAATTTGCATAATGAGGCAGCATAAATTTTAACTACTACTCTGTCATCAGCAACAAATTGATGTTCTTATTGTTAAAAGATCAAGTTCATTTACAAAACGGGAATCGATATATACATTTCATGTACTTTGGATGTAGTGATTTGAAATAAGAGAGCTGTGTATTTGTTTTAGTTTAAGTTGTTTGAAATGAAAGTTGATTCATAGTTTGTTAACTGCATTTATAAATAAATATTAAATTTATAATGTGACATATATATATATATATATATATATATATATATATATATATATATATATATAATTCAAATCACACTATTAGAATAGTTAGATTTAGCAGTAATGATTCTTACCGCTAAATGTATTAAATTTGCTGTGACATAAGTTTATGATAATAACATGTAAGTTACCATATGTTGCTACTATAAAATTGTAACTATAAATATTTTGCAACAAAATTATAATCACTATAAAAAATAAAAAGGTTATTAGTAACAATAATTATTATTGTAAAAAATTTTGAATGATAACAAAAATTGCTACCATATTTTTTTATGTACTATTAACAATAATTATTCATGTTGCTGCTATGTATTAATTTATATGTTACAAAATTAATGTTACTGTAAAATTTTTACTGCTAAGTTGTAGTCTGTACCTTTTGTAGAAATAGAACTATGTTCTGGCATAACTGTACTAAAACAAAGGCTGTCTGCAATCACCCTCTTCATGGTGCACCATGGAGAAGCACGCAGCTCTACACAATAATCTCATGTCGGTACTGTAATCTGCAGCTTATAGTACAAATATCAAGAACATTGCATAGTTACTACAGTATGTCCCAACATACTAGGTTTCCCAATCTCTTATCTCTCTTAAACTCACTAATATCATAAAATTACATTGACTGAATTATCCACTGACGACTGCCAGCAGTGTTACTCTCACCCCTATTTAGGACAACTATACTATCGTAACTCACCTTTATGTATTCATGCCTTTGTGCTAGATAGGCACGCCACATAACCCCATATTGACAAAAACACAGAACTTTTTGGAGTACGTATTCCCATGGCAAACTTCAATACGTCTGCTAACCTTAGTTCACATCACCATGTACTCCACAAAAATCGAGACACTAAACTAAAACATTCTTATGCTACCAAAGGAATAATGCAAAGTTTAAAAACAAGGATTTACAAAAGAAGATGAAACAGGATCCTATACTATGCATGTGACTGTGACGCCCCTTACCCGTCTACTGTATAGCCGAGCAAGAAGTGCCACATTCGTTGCCAGAGCACCCTATCTTGTTTTATCATATATATTATTAACTTTTGATGTCATTTAAAACATGTATTCTATGTGTATAATTTTTTTATTTTTTATTTTTTATTTTTTTTATTTTTTATATCTTATTTCTGTAGAGACCCGGATGGAGCCTCCCCCGTTTTATTAGCATCTGGCGGGTTTCCACTAATCACCTGTTAACATATCCATATTCATTTCACACATTTCCATATCATATTCTTTTTTATCATATCATTCACAACTATTTATGAGATCTCAAAATGAAGTATCATCTATTGCATTCATATGGAAATTCTTAGATAATAAATTATAAGTTTTCATTTCAATCTCAAGTTTAATTACAGGTCCAAAATGAAATACATCATGACTAGACATAATGAACTAAAATACTAGTCTATACATGGGCCCTACTAAAATACAAAAGACTGGTGAGGTGACTCTGGTTGGTGGCAGATCTGGTCGGAACTCTGTCTGAACACTACTGTGGCAGCTACTGCTCTTCAGTACCTACGCGATGGAAAACCAACGCACTAAGCATAACACTTAGTGGTACATAATTTATAATAACAATAATTAAACAATTGAATTTATATTTGCAAATCATAATTTCTGGGTCTTTTACATTTTTATTGCTCTTTGGAAATAATTAACATTATCGGGATCTTTTATGATTACTTATTGTATTTTAAGTCTTAATTAATTTTTATCAGTACCCAAGAAACCTATAAAACATTATAAAAGTTGGATGCACAGGTGTATACTGGTTAGACAGCCATATGTCTGTCCAGTATACGTTTGTCAGGCACGAGGCCAGCTGTCGGGCGCGAGACCCGCTGTCAGGCTTGTAAAGCCAGAAATAAAATTAGGCACAATGGCCAATGGGTAGGCATATAGCCTATAGAACAATCATGTCAGACATATATTGTCAGTTCATGATTTGCTCTGTAAGTAGTACTGCTATCTGTGGTCCTTAATTGGTATACCAATCGATCCAACTATATACATATAAGCCTAGGCATACTTTGGGCAAATTAGTACTATTAAGCACTTATAGTTTTATTATTTCATGCTAAGTACTATTAAGGGTTCATAACATATTTTTATTTCACTTCATGTACTGCCTATGCTTTATACTATTTCCATGTTATTATAATGGGAACATAGGTCCCAAGCACTTATTCGTATAACTTATGTATTTATCACTCTCATTATTTTATGTCATGCACTATACATATTTATAGTATCGTTATTTCATATACGATGGAAACATAGTTTCCAAGTGTATTTTTTTCTATGACTTATGTCTTTAGCAAACCATTTCGGTAAATTTACATTTTATGTATCAACCAATTTCATGTCACATTGTAGTGGGAAAGTAGGTCCCACATACCTATTTCATATAATTTAGCATGTAGAGACTTATTAGGGATAAGTCCTTACTAAAAACAATTTAATTTAAGAACATTTCTTTAGGTTCAGTTTTACTGTTTTGACCTTACATATCACGTTGAGCAATTATACATTATTACTTATTTCTTTGAAATGTATATATCACTTTATAGTGGAAAAATAGGTCCCACATACCCTTTTATGTGGTTTAGTGTTTAATGGCTTGTTAGGGTTAAATTCCTACCATAAGATAATTTATCTCATGGACCTTTCTTTGGTTTCAGTTTTTGTGTCTTACTTTTACCTATCCATATGATCAGTTTGTAGCCACTGTTTGGCCATACTTCCTTCATGGAAGTTGTTCCTCTATGTCTTACATTTATTTTCCCTTTTGAATCATGTCAATTTGATTTTTAGAACTGAAGTTATGGTTGGATAACCATAACTAACTCATTCCTAGATTCTGGTTTCTTAATTAGGTAGCTTTTGGACTTAAATTTTACCTAATTAATGGAACAGGTTGCAGTCACTTTTAGGCATGGTGATCTTCATAAAAATTATTGCCCTATTTCTTATGATCATTGAGAAATTTGTGTCACAATTTTTCAAGTTTTGTGGAATTATTTATGGCCAATTAACTGACCTAGGTTAATGTACCCTGTGCCAACTGGGGCTCAGTTCAGGACAGTGATTGCAGGTCACTTTTTGAGATTCTTAAATTTATAATTTGAGGATGGTTCCTAAAACAAAGTTGTAGCCTTGTTTCTTACGTTTTTAGAAAGGTATGGCTCATCTCAATTGGATTTTTCTAGTGGGAGTTATGACTAAAAGACTGTTCTAGGGTCAAGTGAAGTTTGGTCAAATTGCAAGTTTTGATGAAGTGATTTATTCTAACTATTTGACCAAGTTCTCTTATTTTCTGGGTTTTGGTCAAAACACCAATTTTGTAGTCTATGTCTTGTGGACATTTTGCCACTGGTTTCATTACATTTGAGTTTTTGTAGACCAAGTTATGGTCATTTTGCCAAAACTGGTCGGGTGAGGTTAGGTTCAGCAGTTTCGGGGTAACCTAATTCTGGGCAGTTTTGTAACCTAACTTGGGCTAGTAACTTGTTTTGGTTTTTGGCATTTCTGGGTTCAATGGTGTAACGCCCTCACCGTAGGTAGTCCATACATTTTACTGTTCCGACGACTAATGTCTATTCGGACAGTCAGGATGTCTGGAACTACACTTAAACTATAGTGAGGAGGCATAAATTAATGAAATAAATATTAAAAAAAAATATAGGAAAAATTTTGAGAAATAAAATAAAATTTAGAGAATTTATTAATTGGTATAAAAAAATAAAAATAATCCGATGAGCACCATGAAAGGCATTTTAGTCATTTTACCCCTAGAGGTAAATTTTGACTTAAATGTCAAATTAAAATTTGCAAATAGAATAATTAACATAAATTAATTATATGAATTTGAATTTGGAAAATGGAAAGAGCAAGAAAAGAAAAGGAAAGAAAAGAAAAGAAAGGAAAATAAAAAGACTTATGGCATTTAAAGAAAAGAAAAAAATAAGCTTATGAAAATTTAAAACAAAATTAAGTACAATAAAAAAATAAATATATAAAGCACAAGAGACAAAACCCACATACTTTTCTCTCCATCTTCTTCCCCACTCTCCCTCTCTCTTGCCGTCCACCCTTGTGCTCCCTCTCCACCATTTTTGTCAAGCTTTCAAGCTTGATTTTCCAAGCTTCCACACACCAAAACTCATAGCTCCCTTTACAAAAAATACTCCCTACACCCTAAGGAAGCTTTAGATACCCATTTGAAGAAGAGAAATTGAAGTTTGGTAAGACACCCAAAAAGGTTAGTGCACTAATCCCTCTTCTTCTCTTTATTAAACATGAAAAGCATGTTTAGCTAAGCATAAATACCATTAAAACAAAAAGAAAATCTAGAGGAAAGAACCCTTGAATTTTTGGCAGCCATGGAACTTGAAATTTATTGCTTTTAAGTGATGAAAAATGGTTCTACGAGAATGTGTAATTAGTTGAAATGTTTGGGTGTTTGATTATGTAGTGTTTGTGTAAATTTGAAACTTTGAAAACTAGGGTTTGTGTAAATATTGAGGACTTTGTGTAAAATTTTGAAATTGATCTATTGGAATGAGATTGTTGCTTATAGAAGTGTATTGCATGCAAATTGAAGTAAGGAAGTTGGAGGAGATTGAGTTTTGGAAGTGTCAATTTTCTGCAGGTTGTGTTTGTTGAGGGCAGTGCACATTTTAGGCCATAAATAAAATTGTGTGACCCCAATTGGTATGAGGCCAATTGGAGGTGAAACTAGACCCAAAATAGCCCATTTTCCATGAAGAAACCATGCCCAAATTCTGTCCAAAACTTGACCTAAATACTGCCCAAATTCGGATTTCCCTGCAAACCAACCCAGAAAATGACCAAATGAACAGTACGTGTTCATTTGGTCATAACTCTCTCTATACTGGTCCAAATGACCTAAAATTTTAACCATGGAAAGTTTAGACATAGGGCTACACTTTTCATGAAGACCACTTAACCCAGTTTTGCCTTAAACCAATTCAAATTGTTAGCACAAGTTGGGTCACTGAAACTGCCAACCCAGAAAATGACCAAATGAACAGTACGTGTTCATTTGGTCATAACTCTCTCTATACTGGTCCAAATGACCTAAAATTTTAACCATGGAAAGTTTAGACATAGGGCTACATTTTTCATGAAGACCACTTAACCCAGTTTTTCCTTAAACCAATTCAAATTGTTAGCACAAATTGGGTCACTGAAACTGCCAACCCAGAAAATGACCAAATGAACAGTACGTGTTCATTTGGTCATAACTCTCTCTATACTGGTCCAAATGACCTAAAATTTTAACCATGGAAAGTTTAGACATAGGGCTACACTTTTCATGAAGACCACTTAACCCAGTTTTGCCTTAAACCAATTCAAATTGTTAGCACAAGTTGGGTCATTGAAACTGCCAACCCAGAAAATGACCAAATGAACAGTACGTGTTCATTTGGTCATAACTCTCTCTATACTGGTCCAAATGACCTAAAATTTTAACCATGGAAAGTTTAGACATAGGGCTACACTTTTCATGAAGACCACTTAACCCAGTTTTGCCTTAAACCAATTCAAATTGTTAGCACAAATTGGGTCACTGAAACTGCCAACCCAGAAAATGACCAAATGAACAGTACGTGTTCATTTGGTCATAACTCTCTCTATACTGGTCCAAATGACCTAAAATTTTAACCATGGAAAGTTTAGACATACTACACTTTTCATGAAGACCACTTAACCCAGTTTTGCCTTAAACCAATTCAAATTGTTAGCACAAGTTGGGTCACTGAAACTGCCAACCCAGAAAATGACCAAATGAACAGTACGTGTTCATTTGGTCATAACTCTCTCTATACTGGTCCAAATGACCTAAAATTTTAACCATGGAAAGTTTAGACATAGGGCTACATTTTTCATGAAGACCACTTAACCCAGTTTTTCTTTTAACCAAATCAAACTGTTAGCACAAGTTGAGTCACTAAAACTGCCAACCCAGAAATTGTCCAAAATACTGTTCCTTTGGTATGCTTGACCAATTTTGGCAAAAATGCCATAACTTGGTCTCCAAAGCTGCAAATTGAGTGAAACTAGTGCCAAAAGTTTTATAAGACATAGCACAACAATTTTTATGTTTTGACCAAGCTCTAGAAACCATTGCATCCTAGGGAAAATATTAGCCAAAATTAGGAATTGAAATCTGGAAATGTTAAGTTGAACCCAGAATGCCATTTGATACCCGTGTGTTCATTTGGCCATAACTCCCACTAGGAAATTCCATTTGAGATGTGCCAATATGATCTGGAAACATGATACTTAGGGCTACAATATTGATTTAGACACCTTTGCCAAATTCCAAGTGTAAAGACCCTAAAAAGAGGGTCAAACATACTGCCCTGAAGTTAGTTTTTGCCCTTATAGGACTGAGAGTCTAGGTTAATACATTGACCATAACTCACTATACCAAACTTGAAAAATTATGAAATTGTACCTGGGAGTCCCTAAGACATAGAGGAACATATCTTGTGAAGGAACCTAAGTCTAAAAATGACCATAAAATGATCAAATGACTGGTCAAAGTTTATTGACCAGGAATTGTAAATTCTGGACAGCTTAGAGGCAAAGGGACCAGTTATGGTATTTTGACCATAACTTGAGTTCTATAACTCCAAATTCAGTGATTCAAAAACTGAAATTCAAGTTTAAACATAGATGAGCAATTGTTATGAAGAAAGTGTGACTAAATAAACATCCTAACCTAGTCAAATTCTTAGATAAAGATAACACATCAACATGAATCTAAAGAAAGGTTCATGGGAAAAATGCTATATATGATAATTAAAATACTCATAAGGATAATTAAATATTAAAAATGATATGAATATGTAAATTGGGACTAATGTCCTATTAATATGAAATTTATGGTACTAATTAACAGTACCAGAAAATAGTAACAGTGAATAGTGCTAAAATAATTAAAATTGTTTAATTGCCCATAGTATACCTAGACTTATTTATTTAGTTTGGATAAATTGGTATACCAATTAGGGACCACAGATAGCAGTACTGCTTATAGAGCAAATCATGAACTGACAATATATGTCTGATATGATTGTTCTACAGGCTATATGCCTACTTACTGGCCATTGTGCCTACTTTATTTACGGCTTTACAAGCCCGACGTAGTCTTGTGCCCGACGGTTGGCCTCGTGCACAGATGATGTATCTGAGGTAGACATATGGCTGTCTAACCCGTATACTCCCGTGTATCCAGCTTTTATAATTTGTTATAGGTTTTCTTGGGCACTGAAAAAAAAAAATTAATTAAGACTTAAAATACAATAAGTAATCATAAAAGATCCCAATAATGTTAATTATTTCCAAAGAGCAATAAAAATATAAAAGACCCAGAAATTATGATTTGTAAATATTAATTCAATTGTTTAATTATTGTTATTATAAATTATGCACCACTAAGCGTTATGCTTAGCGCGTTGGTTTTCCATCGCGTAGGTACTGGAGATCACCCCAAAGAATCAGTGAGCACCAGTAGTGCACTAACAGAGCTTTGATTAGATCTGCCATTGTCCAAAGTCACCTCATCGGTCTGTTGTATTTGGTAGGGCCCATGTGTAGACTAGTATTTTAGTTCATTATGTTTAGTCATGATGTATTTCATTTTGGACTTGTAATTAAACTTTGAGATTGAAATGAAAACTTGTAATTTATTATCTATGAATTTCTATATGAATGCAATAGATGATACTTCATTTTTAGATCTCATAAATAATTGTAAATGATATGATACAAGAGAATATGATATGGAAATATGTGAAATGAATATGGACATGTTAACAGGTGATTAGTGGAACCCGCCAGATGCTAATAAAACAGGGGAGGCTCTGTCTGGGTCTCCACAGAAATAAGATATAAAAAAAAAAATTCTACACATAAATTACCTGACTTAAATGACATTAAAATTTACAATAGACATGACAAGACAAGATAGGGTGCTTCGGCACCGAATGTGGCACTTCTTGCTCGGCTACACAATAGACGGGTGAGGGGCGTCACATTTAGCAGCTCAATTGGTAAGAGGCGAGTAAAACCGTGAGGTGATATGGGTTCGAATCCTAGCTCTGCAGGGCCAAGGGATTAACTCCACCAAAGCGGACAGTACTGATTTGAGTTGCAAGCCCGGCCTCTAGAAGGGTATGCTGGCAAGAAGGCTCACTAGAGGGGCTTGAGCTGGGGCCCACTAAGCCAGGGTGTGACAAATGGTCTTCATGAAAATTGTAGCCCTATATCTAAGCTTTCCAATGGTATCAAATTCAGGTCATTTGGACCAGTGTAGAGGGAGTTATGACCAAATAAACTGTTCATTTGGTCATTTTCTGGGTTTGGTATAGGGAAATTCGAATTTGGGCAGTATTTATGTCAAGTTTTGGACAAAATTTGGAAATAGTTTCTTCATGAAAAATGGGCTATTTTGGGTCTAGTTTCACCTCCAATTGACCTCATACCAATTAGAGTCACATATTTTCAGTTATGGTTCAAAACTCATGCTGGACTCATTGAGTCCCAAAACCTGCAGAAAATAAGCACTCCCAATTTCAATTTCCTCCATCTTCTTTACTTCAATTGGCATGCATAGCACTTCTATAAGCAATAATATTAACTTAACCAAGTCAATTTCAAGCATTTAGATAAAGTCCCCAATCATATACATAAACCCTAATTCCAATTACCCAATTTACACAAACTCAACTCTTTTACACTTCTTATCATATCAACTATTCAAACATCCTTATGGAGCCATTTTTCATTATTTAAAAACAACAAACCTCACAAGATTCATGGCTGCCAAAATTAGGGTTCTTCAGTTCCTTTTTATTTGTTTTCACTTTCATGGAATACTCACTCATCTCATCATTCTTACAAGATTTAAAGAAGAGAGGGAGTGGTATTTTTGCACTTACCTTGTGACCCAACTTGCAAACTTCAATTTCTTTTCTTCAAATGGGTATCTAAAGCTTTCTTATGGAGTAGGGAGAATTATTTGTGAAGAGAGCTATGGGTTTCGATGGGTAAATGAAGAGGAAATCAAACTTTAAGCTTGATAATAATGGTGGGGAGGGAGAGACCAAGGGAGACGACAATGAGAGAGAGAGAGAGAAGAGGAAGAAGAAGTGAGTTGGTGGCTTTTATCATCTTATGAGTATTTATATATTTTTTATAATTATTGTACTTTATTGTTTTTAAATTTTATAAGTCTATTTTCTTTCTTTTCTTTTCTTTCCTTTTCTTTTCTTCTTTTTTCTCTTCTCATTTTCCAAATTCAAATTCATAAATTTAATTTATGTTAATTATTTTATTTCCTAATTTTAATTTGACATTTTTATCAAAATTCACCTATGGGAGTGAAATGACCAAAATGCCCTTCATAATGCATATCAGGTCATTTTTATTATTTTATACCAATTAACAAATTCTCTAAATTTTTTCTATATTTTCTTTACATTTATTTCTTCAATTTATGCCTCATCACTATAGTTTAGGTGTAGTTTCAGACATTTTGACTATCCGAACAGACATTAGTCGTCGGAATAGTAAAATGTGTGGACTACCTATGGTAAGGGCGTTACAGTGACAACTCTAGGTATACACTTTCCTATGAATCAAGAGCCTAAGCTCTCTAAGAATTGGGTCAGCATAAGGCCCCCAAAGCCCATAGTAAGCCTAACTAATTTTAGCCTAACCATAAAGCCCATATCTAGAGCTCATTTTCAAGAAATTAACTGGACAAAGTCTGACCATAAACTGAACTACCCAACGTGGAGTTTTAGCTCACCCAACTTGTGATCACAAAATATATAAATTTGGGGAGCTCTGCTCACTCTCACAATCCTCAACATAACATTTATATCAAATGGGAGCTCAGCTCTCTCATCTAAGGTATATATTCATTCCATTCAACCACACATGCATAAATTTAGGTTTACAGTTTCAAAACAAATAATCTTTTACAGTCCGACGCTAAATATAATATCCTGGCACATGCGAAGTCTAGATTTTTAATCAAACTGTGAAATACTGATATTTACTGCTAGTAGACCTGCGAGGAAAGAAACAGATTAATCACAAAAAAAGAGAACCTCCTATAACCTGGAAAAAATAAGGTGAACAGGAGTGAGTGTTCGACTCATAAAGTAAGATATTGATTTTAAATACAATTTCTATAACTATCTAGGCTAATGCATTCTTAAGGATGAAATGCAGCATATACTAACACATTCAATCAAGTTCAAACTATATCTGCACAAATAATAATTTGGAGTACTCACACACCCATGTGTCACATCAATCAAATATATATATATGGGAGCTGATCTCCTATACAGCTCTCTTAATCCATTACCTGCTTGAAAGATTAACTCAAGCTGGACTTTCTCTTAATAATCCAAATGCGGGGGTCAGCAAGATCAACTCAAATCCGTACTCACCCCGACTTATTAGAAAAAGGACTGTGCCTCAAGCGAGACTAGCTCAAGCTGATTTGCCCGCCCTACCCATATCTAGTACCACACCTCACGCATATCGACACACACACACAGCTCCAAATTACCTTAAGGTGACACCTACATCAATTTCATCAAATAATAGTATAACACAAAGCGTGCCTATAATAACTATATACATATAATTATAAGTGAATGTATGAGCATGCCTTGTATGTATAATAATATTGAAATTCTAAATAAAATCAATATCTACTCATAAACCCATTAGATATCACTGTGGTGGCTAGACGGAAGAAAAATGCTGATTCTGATCGCTTAAACAATTATATTAATGAATTCATCAATATCAACACAAAATAATTATTTAAAAATTTGGGGTGTTACAAATAAGAGTACAATTAAAACAAAAATTATTAAAATAATAAATTATTTTTAAAAGTTAGTACCAAAAAATTAGTATAAAAATATTATAAAAAATTACTAATAAAATTAATAACTAAAATAATATCATAAATAAATTATAATAAAATTATTACTATTAAAATGCTAATAAAAATTAATATAAAAATTTTTTAAAGAAAAATTACTAAAAACAATTGCCACAAATATATTATAAAAAAATTGCTAAAAAATTAATTATTAATAAAAATTAATATTAAAAATAAAATACTAACAAAAAAAAAATATATTTGTGCAAAAATTTCTATCTTATGACTGATAAAAGACCCTTGTAAATACATTATTAATAAAGTAAATTACAATTTTATTATTAAATAGTAAAATAAAAGAAAATGATGAGAAAAAAAAGATAATGAAGAAGAAAATATATGAGAAAAATATAAGAAAAATGAGAGAAAATAGAAGAAAAAGAGGTGAGGAAAGAAAATGAACAAGAGTTTGTAAAAGCAAATTAACAATAGATTTTACAATGGATTTCTAATTGAAAAAAAAAGGCAAGCATTTTCTCCCCATAAATTGAAAACGGATTCAAAAATCGTTGCTAAATTAGCAACAAATTTTAAGATTCCTTGCTAACCTTTTTTTTTTTTTTTTTAAAGCATGCTTTTGAAAATTTGATGAAAATTTTCCTGTTACAATTTAGCAATGTAATTAACAATTTGTTGCTAATTGAGTAATGGATTGCAAGATCTATTGTTAAAAAAAAAGTGAAATTTAAAAAAAAAAAAGGCAAACATTTTCCCTTCATAATTTAGCAATGGAATTGCCAGTCCATTGCTAAATGTATTGCCAATAAAAAATGACTCAACATTTTGACAATGAATAATAGCATTGGATATTTGTTCTGTTGCTAAATGTAGTGCCAATTAAAAAAGGCTCTACAATTTAGCACTAATTTTAGCTACAAATTTTCATTTCGTTGCTAAATTGTAGTTTCTTAAAAAAGAAACTACACTTTAGCGATCAATTTTATTAGTCTGATGTAAAATTAGCAACAGATTTATGCTTTCGTTGCTAATAGCAAAAAATTTTTACTTCCATTGCAAATTTTATATCTAAATATTTTTATAATGCCGAGTAAAAATAAATTTTAGCAACAGAGGAAGTTTCCATTACTAATATTAACGAATTTAGCAATAGATTCAAAATTTTATTGCTAAAGTATTGCTCCATGCGATTTTATTCTGAATTTGCAGCGATATCATAGATCCATTGTAAACCATTGCAAATCTACTTTCTTTTTTTTTAGTGTACATGGTATACATCATTCAAACAATTTATTAAAATCTTTGTCAAGTAGTTGTAAGCATATTACTCACTCAATAAACATATATTTGAATCTTCACTCTCTCGATCCCTCTATTTAAAAAAAAGTTATATATATTTCTAACCCAAACTTATATATCTACGCATCATTTAAACTTATTTATACTTATCTTATATAATTGACTATTCAGTTTTTTACATGAATTAAGTTTACTTTCTAATATCTCCCATAAACTTAATTTGCCTTTTCATATTTTTCACTTATTGATGATAATTACTTAGTTCACGCCTGATAGGAAAATCACAAACGGCAATAAATATTTTTTTCTTCTTGTGTCATGAATGTGTTGTTCCACCATAACTCATGATTCTTTATGTTCTTCCAATTCTTTTGATTCCATCCATTAAGATTGTCAACAGCTTCATCAAACTGTTTGTAAGTTTTCATAAACGACGTTTTTCAATTTATCCATTTCTCACTCATTAACATCTTTGACCACAATGGGATAAATACTTTTTCAAATGTCCAATCACACATAGCGCAACTTCATTTTCCACATCCTTCTCATAAACCTTGCATCCATATTGTGCATGCCTTTCAAGTATGTCTTCAAACTCATAAATAATTTACTAGCGGCAAATTTAGCTTTTCAGAGTATCATATTAAATTGGCACTCCACTTCCCATTTCCTAACACTTGGTTGTTATTTGACTATTTAGTGTGTTTCAGTTTATTTGAGGGTTTCTTCACAACCTTACTAGTTCTTGGAAGACCTTCTTGACTTCTCTCTTAGAAAACTTTTAGCGTAATCTTCTATGTCTCAATGGATTGTATGAACATGGAGATTTCAAACAAAACATCCTTCTCAACACTTTCTTTTTTCAAACCTAGAGAAATACTTTCAATAGGGAGATAATTTCTTAAAGAGTGTTTTCCATTTTCTCTCCTCTTTTTTCACTATCACCTCTAATTATCAATACTCTTCATGCTCTTATACCACTTTGTTAGAAACATTTAGGATTTGGCATCACTTTATTGGAAAGGAGAGGAATAACTCAAGATAAATAAGGAATCACAAGGAAATGGAGTATACAAAAACTCTCAAATAATCTACATAACATGTCTTTTTTTTTTTTTTTTTTTTTTGATGGGCAATAATCTACATAACATATATAAAAACTCTCAAATAATCTACATAACATATATCTTAGAAAGGTATATATCATACTTTATTCATGCATCACACTTATATATTTCTTGGCGCTTCACATTTATCTAAGCATCACATTTATCTATACCCACCCATCTCATATTCTAAGCTATTCATATTTCTAGAAGTATAAATTAAGTTTAACATATATATATATATATATATATATTGTATGGTGTGCATGGTTAACGTAAAGTACTTTTAGGTTTGTTAGGAGGTTACGAATGGGTGTCATATAAAAGTTTTATCTCGTGAGAGGCAGTTACAAAGAGAGTACATGGGACAGGCAGTGTAGAAGTGCCCTCTAACAATTATCTACCCTTATCAGTCTTTTAATAAGGACCCTTTTCTTCCTATAAATAGAGGCTACTGGGAGACTATTATTAGTCATCTCTTAACTTCTCCCTCTTTCTTTCTGTGTGTGTCTCTCTCTTTCCAAACTCAAGTTCTCTTTCATTTCAAAGAAAATTTTAACTTTCAATTACATGATACTCTAGTCAAAGTCTGAAGCTGTAGGTAGAATAAAGCTATAGAATATCAGGGAGAGAGAAGAGCACTGGTGGTGATATTGTTGACAGAAGATAGAGAGCACAGATGATGTGCAATTAATGGACTGCGCATCTCACTCCTTTGTGCTCTCTATGCTTCTGTCATCGCCTACAACCCCTCTCACCCTTTCTTTTTCTCCTTCTTTAACGTCTTTCTTACCTTTTTTTTATTATTACAAAAAAAAAGTGTTCATTTATGTTTCTCATTATCCACATGATTTTTTTCTTTGCTTTATATTCTTGTCCTTGTTTTGATTAGTTCAGATCATAAGGATGATTCTTGATGATGGTAAAATGAAAGGCAGGCTAAGCGAAGACAACAGTTGTTTGGTAAATCGGTAGGCCATCAATGGGGTATGATCCTTTTTTGTTCCATATATTTATTGTCATGTATATCTACATATGATATGGCCCTCCAATGGGAAATCAATTGAAGTTCTCTGATTCAATTTTATTCATGTGGTTTTATGCAGTAAGTTCACTCAAACCTTTTTTTCGTGTATTTGATCAGTTGGCTAAGTTGAAATCCAAATAGCTTTCTTTCTTTTCACAAGAAGAAATGAATCTGACAAGATTCTAATGCTATGCATATGCTTATTAGATATATTAGAATCAAAGTGATTCCTAAAAGCAGGAGGCACCGCACTTGCTTTGTGGGAGAAGGGCTGTCTCTAAATTATTGGAGTTATTCATTAAGCGAATGTGTAATAAAGCTAGACAAAAAAATAATAATAATAACACTCCAAATTCCCTATATAATTCTAGAACTTAATTTCTAGCTAGATTGAACACTTCTTCGAATAGGCTTAACAAGAAAATTATTTTATGTAGGTGGGTGTATATACGCCTAATTAATAAAAATTTAATAAATAATAATTTTTATAGGCTAATCATGATTTTTTATAGGACCCGCCATACATCCAAGGGTAGATAAGACTTACTTGGCTTAATATTGAGATAAGAATATGCCCATAATAGTTTGATCAAAAGAATCCTCATGAGTAGAAATATTCCTTCAAATTACTTTTCTTAGTTGCATCAAACTCTTTTTTTCAATGTTAATTAGGATTTTAAGAGTGAGTTTTCACATCTGTTTAATTACCTTGACTTGTAAAGCTTGATGTTATATTTAAATATATGTAAAATTCTTATCTAAACTCGGTCTATCATGAATTCAAGGCACAATATATAGAAGAGTTCTAGATCAGTCTTTGCTTGATACATCAACATCTCTTTACGTGTGTTTCTATAGCACTTGCATTTATTTCTTGAATAGAAAAAAAATTTTCCTGATTCAGGAGAAATGAGGAAAGCTACTGCCGGCCAGCTGGGACATGGCAACAAGATAGAAAATTCTTGAAGCAAAACTAATTCTTAGGGCTGATGAGAAAATTTGCTGAAATAGTTTATTGGAGATGCTGATAAAATCTCAGTTTTTTCAGAAAATAATTTGCATAATGAGGCAGCAGAAATTTTAACTACTACTCTGTCATCAGCAACAAATTAGTGTTCTTATTGTAAAAAGATCAAGTTCATTTACAAAACGGGAATCGATATATACATTTCACGTACTTTGGATGTAGTGATTTGAAACAAGAGACCTGTATATTTGTTTTAGTTTAAGTTGTTTGAAATGAAAGCTGATTCATAGTTTAATGTTAATTGGATTTATTAATAAATATTAAATTTATAATGTGATATATATATAAAATTCAAATCACACTATTAGAATAGTTGGATTTAGCAATAATGATTCTTACTGCTAAATATATAAAATTTGCTGCGACATAAATTTATGGTAATAATATATAAGTTACTATATGTAACGCCCTCACCATAGGTAGTCCGTACATTTTACTGTTCCGATGACTCATGTCTATTTTGACAGTCAAAATGTCTGGAGCTACACCTAAACTATAGTGAGGAGACATAAATTAAAGAAATAAATGTTAAGAAAATATAAGAAAAATTTAGAAAAAAATAAATTAAAGTTTAGAGGATTTATAAATTGGTACAAAAATAATAAAAATAACCTGATATGCATTATGAAAGGCATTTTGGTCATTTCACTCCCAGAGGTGAATTTTGACCTAAATGTCAAAATAAAATTTAGAGAATAAAAATAATTAACACAAATTAATATTATGAGTTGAATTAGGAAAGAAGAAGAAAAGAAAAGAAAGGAAAAGAAAAGAAAAAGAAAAGCTTACGAAAATTAAAAAAAAAATAGAGTACACATATAAATATATATATAACCATAAGAGACAAATCTCCACCAACCCACCTTCTTCTCCACTCTTTCTCTCTCTCTCTCTCTCTCTCTCCCTCTACATTGCCGGCTGCCCATGCTCCCATTTCCTCCATTGATATTCAAGCTTCCAAGCTTGATTTCTCAAGCTTAATCCACCAAAAACCCATAGCCCACTTCACAAAAAATACTCCTCACACCCTAAGGAAGCTATAAATACCAAAAAGAAACAAGGAAAGTGAAGTTTAACAAGTTACAAAAAAAGGTTAGTGCTCAAAACTCTTAATCTCTTGTTTAATCATGAAAATCATGCTAAACCAAGTGAAGATTTACATAAAATTAAAAAGAAGAATTTGGGAAAGAAACCCTTGAATTCGGCAGCCTTAGAGGAACCATGAAAATGATGGATTTTGTTAGTTTTAGTTTAGTTAGGGAAGTTAATTAACAAGGTATTATATGCGGTAATTAATTTCATAGTTATATATGTGAATTTGATGTTTGAAATTAGAGTTGTACACTTGAAAGTGGGGATTTTGTGACATTTTTTATGTTGACCTAATTGTGTTGAGATTGATGATAATAGAAGTGACATGTATGCTTATTTGGAGTTTGGAGAAGGAGGAGATTGAATTTTGGGAGTGTCAAATTTTCTGCAGGTTGGTACTCAATGAGTCCAGTGTGTTTGTTGAACCCTAACTGACAATGTGTGACTCCAATTGGTATGAGACCAATTGGAGGTATTTTGGGACATCCAAACCTTCATTTTTCAAGAAGAAACCCTGCCTAAATTCTATCAAAATCATGACCAATTCTCTGCCCAAACCTGGATGACCAAACACTGCTAACCCAGAAAATGACCAAATGAATAGTACGTGTTCATTTGGTCATAACTCTCTCTATACTGGTCCAAATGACCTAAAATTTAATCAATGGAAAGCTAAGACATAGTGCTACACTTTTCATGCAGACCACTTGACCCAGTTTTGCCTTTAACCAATTCAAATTGTTAGCAAAAGTTGGGTCACTAAAATTGCCAACCCAGAAAATGACCAAATGATCATTTGGTCATAACTCTCTCTATACTGGTCCAAATGACCTAAAATTTCATCAATGTAAAGCTTAGACATAGGGATACACTTTTTATGAAGACCACTTGACCAAGTTTTGCCTTTAACCAAATCAAATTATTAGCACAAGTTGGGTCACTAAAACTGCCAACCCAGAAAATAACCAAATGAACAGTACGTGTTCATTTGGTCATAACTCTCTCTATACTGGTCCAAATGACCTAAAATTTCATCAATGGAAAGCTTAGACATAGGGCTACACTTTTTATGAAGACCACTTGACCCAGTTTTGCCTTTAACCAATTCAAATTATTAGCACAAATTGGGTCACTAAAACTGCTAACCCAAAAAATGACCAAATGAATAGTAAATTGCCAACCCAGAAAATGACCAAATGAACAGTATGGTCATAACTCTCTCTATACTGGTCCAAATGACCTAAAATTTAATCAATGGAAAGCTTAGACATAGGGCTACACTTTTTATGAAGACCACTTGGCCTAGTTTTGCCTTTAACTAAATCAAATTGTTAGCACAAATTGAGTCACTAAAACAGCCAACCTAGAAATTGTCCAAAATACTGTTCCTTTGGTATTTTGACCATAACTTAAGTTCTATGACCCCAAAATCAGTTATTCAAAAACTAAAATTCAAGTTTAAACATAGAGGAGCAATTGTTATGAAGGAAGTGTGACTAAATAGACATCCTAACCTAGTCAAATTCCTAGATAAAGATAACACATCAACATGAACCTAAAGAAAGGTTCATGGGAAAAATGCTATATATGATAATTAAAATACTCATAAGGAAAATTAAATATTAAAAATGATATGAATATGTAAATTTGGACTAATTTCCTATTAATATGAAATTAATGGTACCAATGAACAGTACTAGAAAATAGTAACAGTGAATAATGCTAAATTAATTAAAAATGTTTAATTGCCCATAGTATACCTAGACTTATTTATTTAGTTTGGATAAATTGGTACACCAATTAGGGACTACAGATAGCAGTACTACCTACCGAGAAAATTACGAACTGATAATATATGTCTGGTATGATTGTTTTACAGGCTATATGCCTACTTACTGGCCATTGTGCCTACTTTATTTCTGGCTTTACAAGCCTGACAGCTAGCCTCGTGCCTGATAGCCGTATACTGGATAGACATATGGCTGTCTAACTAGTATACACCCGTGCATCCAGCTTTTATAATTTGTTATAGGTTTCTTGGGCACTGATAAAAATTAATTAAGACTTAAAATACAATAAGTAATCATAAAAGATCCCGATAATGTTAATTATTTCCAAAGAGCAATAAAAATGTAAAAGACCCAGAAATTATGAGTTGCAAATATTATTTTAAATTGTTAAATTATTGTTATTATAAATTATGCACCACTAAGCGTTATACTTAGAGCATTCGTTTTCCATCGCGTAGGTACTAGAGATCAGTCCCAGCGGCAGTGGCTAGCCTGATGAGTGCATTGTGAGCTCGACGGATCTGCCACTGTCCAGAGTCACCTCATCGATCTTTTGTATTTTGGTAGAGCCCATGTATAGACTAGTATTTTGGTTCATTATATTTAGTCATGATGTAATTACTAGTTTATGATGTATTTCATTTTGGACTTGAAATTAAACTAGAGATTGAAATGAAAACTTGTAATTTATTATCTATGAATTTTCATA
The DNA here is from genome assembly GCF_030052815.1 of Hevea brasiliensis. NCBI lineage: Eukaryota > Viridiplantae > Streptophyta > Magnoliopsida > Malpighiales > Euphorbiaceae > Hevea > Hevea brasiliensis. The sequence goes on from NC_079494.1 coordinate 100,633,804, forward strand.
TGAATGCAATAGATGATACTTCATTTTGAGATCTCATAAATAGTTGTGAATGATATGATAAAAGAGAATATGATATGGAAATATGTGAGATGACTATGAATATGTTAACAGGTGACAGTAGAACCCACCAGATGCTAATAAAACAGGGGAGGCTCTGTCCGGGTCTCCACATAAATAAGTCATAAAAAAAAATTCTACACATAGAATGCATATTTTAAATGACATCAAAAGTTTACAATAGATATGATAAAACAAGATAGGGTGCTCCGGCACCGAATGTGGCACTTCTTGCTCAGTTATACAGTAGACGAGTAAGGGGCGTTGTAACACCCTAGGCAAATCCCACATCGACAAAACACGGGAGAGATGCGATCCTTCTCCAGTTAGTATTGTCCGCTTTGGCCCATGGGCCTCACGGATTTGTCCCTTGGGAGGTTTCATTCCCAAAAGCGCGCTAACCAGGTGAGGAAGGCTCCCACATATATGGCCCAAATCTTTTCTTCCCATTTCCGATGTGGGACACGAAGTTTCCACCCCAGTGCGTAGCTGGTTGAACAAGCACGTCCCAACCCCATCCCTGGGTCGTGACAAGCCCACCAACTTTCGCCTGGTGCGTCCTCGCACCACACATCGTACTAGAGGGAGTCCAGCTCTGATACCAAATTGTAACAGTCCGATCCTTCTCCAGTTAGTATTGTCCGCTTTGGCCCATGGGCCTCACGGATTTGTCCCTTGGGAGGTTTCATTCCCAAAAGCGCGCTGACCAGGTGAGGAAGGCTCCCACATATATGGCCCAAATCTTTTCTTCCCGTTTCCGATGTGGGACACGAAGTTTGCACTCCAGTGCGTAGCTGGTTGAACAAGCACGTCCCAACCCCATCCCTGGGTCGTAACAAGCCCACCAGCTTCCGCCTGGTGCGTCCTCGCACCACACACCGTACTAGAGGGAGTCCAGCTCTGATACCACAAATGTAATGGCCCGGCCCACTAGTGATATTGTCCGCTCTGGGCAGAAGCCCTCACGGTTTTAAAACGCGTCAATAGTGGTTAGGAACCTCCATCTTATGAACCCAGCATCTCTCCCGTGTTTTGTCGATGTGGGATTTGCCTAGGGTGTTACAGGCGTCACATTTTGTGGTATCAGAGCAGAGGTTTAGGCGGTCCTAGACCTAAATAGTTAGAAATAGATAGAGTGCATCACATGCATGGGCCTTTAGATAGAGTCGAGGAGACACTAATGCAGATCTATTTCTTTTTTTATTTTATAGGATCGATGGCATCTGATCCTTCAGAGCACGGACCTCCAGGACCGATAGAGGAGGAAGTAGAGAGTCACGCACCTGCTCCTAGTCAGGGGAGAAGTGGTAGTAGAGCAGAGTCATCTCGAGGTACTGTGAGTAGGGCACAACAGGCCTTCTATGAATAGATGACACAGCTGTTCCGTCAGATCACCAGAGCCATTCTCCAGCCATAGCCACCTCTACCTCCACAGCCACAGCCACGGCCACAGCCGCCACCACCACTACCACCACCTGTACAGCCACCTCCACTCCCACAGCTACAACCTGTACACATATCTCCACTAGAGAGACTATGAAAGTATGGAGTAGTTGACTTCAGAGGTAAGAGGGATGATGATCCAGCCGCAGCAGAGTATTGGTTGGAGAGGACAGAGAGGGTATTACAGCAGTTGCACTACACCCCAGAGCAGCAGTTGGAGTGTGCTTTGTCACTGCTACAGGAGGATGCATATAGATGGTGGGTGATAGTATCTAGAGTAGTACAGCCTGCACAGATCACATGGGAGTTCTTTCTGGCTGAATTTAGAAAGAAATACATCTGTCATATATACTTGGAGGCCAGAAGGAGAGAATTCCTGGCACTGAGACAGAAGCAGCTGGCAGTCTCCGAATATGAGTGGGAATTCGTGAGACTTAGCGGATATGCATTGGAGTTGATGCTGACAGAGGTTGATAAATGCAGAAGATTTGAGGACGGATTGAATGACAACATCAGGTTGATAGTGACATCTCACCACTTCACAGATTTATCTCTGTTAATAGCATCAGCCCTTGATGTGGAGAGAGTCAGAAATGAAGAGTAGTCCAGAAAGGCTAGGCAACGCAAGAGGGGTTCTGGGTCTAGTCAGTCCGGTTCAGCAGATACGGGTAGTAAGAGGCCCAAGGAGTCTCAGGGTTAGACTCAGTGTTGAGGCAAGAAACAGAAGTCTCGGTTTGCTCCAAGGAGAGGAGGAGGACAATCTGGTGCATTAGTGGGTAGTTCACCTGGTGCAGCTACACGGGGATCAACCCCACCACCTGCTTGCGTACATTGTGGTAGACCCCACAGAGGAGAGTGCAGATTGTTGACAGGTGGATGTTTCAGATGTGGGTCTATGGATCACTTTCTGAAGGATTGTCTACAGAGGAACACTAGTGCTCCCACTGCTCCACTTCAGATGGAGAGTGCGCCGGCAAGACAGAGGGTAGGAGACTGCGAGGCGTCTGGTGGCACATCACAGAGGCCTACTGCGAAGATAGTCCAGAGGCAGGAGATTAGGGTAGCACCTCATGCTTATGCCATGAGAGCTCGAGATGAGCCAGAGCCAGCTGATGTCATTAGAGGTACATTTTATTTTTATGACCTGCTAGTATGTGCATTGATTGATCTAGGTTCCACACATTCATATGTGTGTATCACACCACCAGTTGATAGAGGGGTACAAGTAGAGGAGCTAGAGGAGGATATACAAGTCACAAACCCTTTAGGCCATAGTGTCATGGTGAAAAAGGTCTACAAGGGTTGTCCTCTGAAACTACAAGGGTACGAGTTTTTAGCTGACTTGATTGAGCTACCATTCCATGAGTTCGATGTGATATTGGTTATGGACTGGTTATCACGTCATCAAGCGATGGTAGATTTTCAGCTAAAGAGGATGTCACTACAGACAGTAGATGGGGATGTGATTACAGTTGTGGGTGAAGGAACGGGTTGTCTTTCCACCATCATATCAGCCACAACAGCCAGGAGATTGATAAGAAAGGGCTGTGAGGCTTTCTTAGCACATGTGGTTGACATCAGGAAGACTAGCCCAAGCATGCAGGAGATCCCCACTGTATGTGATTTTCCGGATGTGTTTCCAGAAGAGTTACGTGGTTTGCCACCCGATAGAGAAGTGGAGTTTGCTATAGAGGTTATGTCGGGTACTGCACCAATGTCCATTGCTCCATATAGGATGGCACCTACTGAACTGAGAGAGTTGAAAGTTCAGTTACAGGAGCTACTAGACAAGGGCTTTATATGCCCTAGTGTGTCACCCTGGGGAGCACCAGTGCTATTTGTGAAGAAGAAGGACAGTACCCTTCGACTATGTATAGACTACCGGCAGCTGAATAAGGTGACTGTGAAAAACAAATACCCTTTACCTAGGGTAGATAACCTGTTTGATCAGTTGAGGGGAGCTGGAGTATTCTCCAAGATAGATCTCAGATCAGGCTATCACCAGTTGAGAGTGAAGGAGACAGATGTTCCTAAAACTGCTTTCACGACCCGGTATGGACGCAATGAGTTCCTAGTGATGCCATTTGGGCTAACAAATGCACCAGCAGCTTTCATAGACCTAATGAACCGTATCTTTCATCCCTACTTGGATCGGTTTGTTGTGGTCTTTATAGATGATATATTGGTGTATTCTATGAACCGGGAGGAGCATGATGAACACTTGAGATTAGTACTACAGACACTGCGAGAAAAGCAGTTGTATGCCAAGTTATCCAAGTGTGACTTCTGGTTGGATGAGATATCCTTTCTTGGACACATTGTGTTAGCAGATGGAATCAGGGTAAATCTAAGGAAGATTGAAGCAATAGTTGAATGGAAGCCTCCCAGAAATGTAACAGAAGTCAGAAGCTTTTTGGGGTTAGCTGGATACTATAAGAGATTTGTGAAGGGATTTTCCCTTATAGTAGCCCCACTGACTAAGTTACTACATAAGAATGCAAAGTTTGACTGGAATGATAAATGTCAAACCAGCTTTGAGAAGCTGAAGGCTATGCTTACAGAAGCTTCAGTGTTGACACAGTTAGAGTCAGAGAAAGACTATGTGATTTACAGTGATGCCTCTCATAATGGGCTTGGGTGTGTTCTGATGCAGGAAGGGAAAGTAGTTGCCTATGCTTCTAGACAGCTAAGGCCACATGAAAAGAACTACCCAACTCATGATCTGGAATTGGCAGCAATATTATTTGCATTGAAGATATGGAGGCATTACCTATATGGTGAGAAGTGTTACATCTACACTGATCACAAGAGTCTAAAGTACTTGCCAACTCAGAAGGAACTCAATCTGAGATAGAGGAGATGGATTGAATTCCTTAAAGACTATGACTGTGTGCTCGACTACCATCCTGGGAAGGCAAATGTAGTGGCTGACGCCCTAAGCAGGAAGTCCATGATGGCTTTAAGAGCATTGAATGCTCGATTGTCTTTAGCACAGGATGGGGTACTTATGGCTGAGTTGCTTGTAAAGCCAAACTTGCTACAGTAAATACAAGAAGCACAGTTAAGGGATGAAAAGTTGTTAACTGTTATGAGCAAAACTCAAGAGGGGTAGGAGACTGATTATGAGTTAAAAGGAGATGGGTTCCTGTACTATAAAGGCAGAATATGTGTACCAAGAGATGAGGAGCTGAAGAAGAATATCTTGAAAGAGGCGCACAGTAGCTTCCATGCCATGCACCTAGGAAGTACCAAGATGTACCAAGACCTGAAAACACATTATTGGTGGCTTGGAATGAAGAAAGAGATTGGTGATTTTGTGACTAGATGTTTGACATGCCAGTAGGTTAAGGCTGAGCATCAGGTTCCATCAGGGTTGTTGCAACCTATATCCATACCAGAGTGGAAATGGGACCGCATCACCATAGATTTTGTGATTGGGCTACCATTAACACAGAGGAAGCATGATACCATATGGGTAATGGTGGATAGATTGACAAAGTCAGCTCATTTCCTACCAGTTAGAACTGACTACTCATTAGAGAGATTAGCAGAAATTTACATAGATGAGATAGTCCGGCTATATGGAGTGCCAACATCGATCATATCTGACTGAGACCTGAGATTTACTTCGAGGTTTTGGAAGAGGCTACAGGAGTCTTTAGGCACTCGACTACACTTCAGTACGGCTTTTCATCGACAAACGGATGGAAAGTCAGAACGGGTGATTCAGGTATTGGAGGATATGTTGAGAAGCTGCATCATTGATTTTGAAGGAAGTTGGGAGAAGTATCTTCCTTTGGTAGAGTTTGTTTACAACAACATCTATCAAGCCAGCATAAAAATGACTCCATATGAAGCATTGTATGGGAGGAGATGTAGGACTGCCTTATGCTGGACAAAAACCGGTGAA